>NC_067399.1:478589991-478622491 GCF_016432865.1 Antechinus flavipes | reverse complement strand
AGAGAGAGAGAGAGAGAGAGAGGAGAGAGAGAGAGAGAGAGAGAGAGAGAGAGAGAGAATGACAGACAGAAACAGAGACATAGAGATAGACAAAGACACAGAGACAGAGACACAGAGAGAGGGAGAAAGTGTGTGTGTGTGTGTGTGTGTGTGTGTGTGTGTGTGTGTGTTTTGAGGGGAAGGGGAGCATTGTTGGAAATGAATCACTACTTTATGTCCTCATCTCTTCCTTACCCTCATTCACCCACATTTTTCCTGCCCTCTTCTGTGTCCTGGCTTTGAACAGGTTGCTATTGAACTCAGGTTGTATTTTCTTATTCAGTCCCCTGGAATTGTAACCACCATTGATTTGTTAACTTCAGAACCACTTACCTATCATTCTGTAGTCCTCAATTTCATCCTTGGTAAAATGAGGGAATTGAATTAGATGATCTCCAAGGTCCTTTCTAAACCTACGATCCCAGGATCTTCTCTTAGCTCTCAGAATAGGTATTTTGCTTGGAATACTCTTTCCCTTAGGTTTGTGAATTCTGTTCTGTATTATTAATTATCCCGTATCCTTGGTTCCTATAGTATTCTTCTCCTGCATCAAATTCTTCTGCCTTACTTCCTCTATCCTCTATCCTCTCTATCCTCTAGGTCTCAGTCCCATCATCCTGCCTACTGGCTATTCATACCTGTCCTCCTTTGCCAATGTTCTTTCATTCAAAATGACCAATTCTTTCCTCCTCCACTAAAAGGTCAGTTCCTAACCAATTTTCACACAGCAAATTGATCTGATAAACTCATTCATACTAATGTGTTAATGACTAACAATTATTCTCTGTGTTGCCCTTCCTGGGATAATTTGCATTTTAACAGGGTGGATTAGCTCAAAAGAATGAACTTAATACACATGTCCTTTGGGGTACAATATAAGTGTTTAGTAGGGGAAAGATTTTTTTTTAGAAGGATGACTTCTTGGTACACTTAAGTTCTCTTATGGAAAGGGTCCCATGATGGAGGGAGATATTTACTCTGCCTGAACATAAGCCTAAGGAGATAGTTCTGGATTCAATTTCTGACTTTGTCACTTTGTTGTCATTCATTGCGTCCGACTGTATAACCCAGTGGATCACAGCACGCCAGGCAGTACCGTCCATGAAATTTTCTTGAAAGAAGAAAAATGCGATCCAAGAGGGCTTCTCTGTCACTTTCTAGAGACATAAGCTTGGGTCCACTCAGAAAATTTCCATTTTTGGATTAAATAGTCCCTAATTTTCCCCCCAGATCTAACATTCTGTGGTTCAATTTCTACATTTTGTGAATCAATATGTGATTTACATGTGTGGGACATGTATGCACAAACACACAGATACACACCATTTTCTCTCTGGGTAGGATAGATCTTACTGTTCTGGACTGAAGGAGAACCACTGTAATACAATGAAAAGGGCATAGCTTCTGCATTTATACATAATGGGATTGAATCTATACCCTAAGGCAAGGAACTTAATCTTTTTGGGCCTCAGTTTCCTCATCTACAAAATGAGATGGTTGGACCAAAGGGGAATAAGAACCTTTCTAGTCTTAAATTTGATTCTATGTAGCAACCCCTCCTCTGGTTTCCAGAACTCTCTGGGGAGAAGCTTGAGCTTTCTTCAGCTGGGTGCTCTAGGGCTTAGGACGTCAAGGACAGAATGGAGCCTGTCATGTGTCTTGCTCATATTCTCTGAGTTCTTATATCAGAGAGCTATTTTAGGCCTGCTTTTCTGGGCCTGTTCTCTTTAAGTAGGAGTTACATACTTGCACCAAAAGAGCTGTTTCTTTCATTGAAGAAGACAGAATTACTGTACTGATGGGCGTTTAAAAAAAACACCAGGGAGCATCAGTTCAGTTGTTTGATCAAGTCACCTTTCCTAGATCTGTGGTGACTGTAACAACATTAGACATCACTAGCCTGGTCCTATTTAGACTAGTTCCAGAAGACACTGATGGAACTAAATGAATTTGCTGCCCTGTAAGTTCTAGCTTAAACCTCAAAATGTCTGTTTCACTGCTATTCCTCCATCTTGTGCCTTGAAATAATATTAGCCCAGGTAGGTCAGGTCAGATATCTTTTAATAACTCCCCTAAATCAACTAAGGAACAGTTAAGGGGGTGTAGTTCCTAATTCCCCCAATTTATTTTCAAGGTCAGGTGCCAGGGGCCTTAAATCATGTAAGGTATAAAACAGGAGGGACTCAGGGACTGTCAAGAACTAGAAAGTAGAGTGTGAGAGACATTGACATTCTGATCAATGACTGGAGACCCAAACAAATCAGTGCAGGACTTTAAGAGATGAAGTCTCACTGTGTTCTCTCTGTCATCAGAATTTATAAAGCATTGCAGCGAAAAGCCCCTGGAGAATATTCCTAGAATTTTGCAAGTCATGAGCGTGTATGTAAAAAATCTGAATCTCTCTCATCCCCCCACCCCATACCAATAGTCTTGTAAGAGCAAAGTCAGAAAATAATTTCCAAGTCTGTGTGGTATTCCAGTCCTTTTTGGTTAAATGCTAGCCTCTTGTTTTGGAAATGATATAATATCATGATACCATTAAATTTTTAGTTCTCTAAGTCTTGCTTTTGAATGAAGTAAAAGGTAAAGATTTAATTTCTAACTGCAGAGAGAGAGGGAGAGAGAGAAAGGGAGGGAGGAAGAGACATACGGAGGGAAAGAGAGACAGAGAGATAGACAGAGAGACACACAGAGAGAAACAAAGAGAGAAAGAGAGAGGAGAAGAAAGGAAAAGAGAGAACACAGATCCATCATTTATTTCTATATTTCAGGATTACTGAAATGCTAAATTTTAATTTTTTGTTCTATCTCCTGATAAAAGCTCAGAAATTTGTTTACAAATAACCAACAAATATATGATACTTTGAGGAAACATTTGGGTACACAATTGGCAAACACCTTTTTCTTGCCAGAGATAAAACTTGGAATTGGACTTAATGTTGCAAGCAGTAGTCTGATGCAGAAACTTCTTAGGAGGGGGTTGATAAAATATTCCATTCAGCAATGCATCTTTGTTTGTCAGATGTCCAATCTCATAACCCTACCTGAACCCTAATACCATCCCCAGAATTTACAACTTCAAATTCAGTGAAAGGTAATCTGGCAAGTAAGTCTTTATAAAAACCCCTTCTGTAATAATGCAGAACAAATGAGATTCTCAGATGCTTTGATCAGGAGACTAGGTTGGAGTTAACCACCTTGATCTAGGGTCGTGTTTTTTTCCCCCTTTCCCTTTTTTTTTTCTTTTTCCTCTTGCTTACTAAAGTAAATGGCTCTGAAATCACCACAGACAAGTATCTCAGCTTTTGCTTCAGGCCCTTATCTCTTCTAAGTGGCTTTATTAGATGAGATCATCTACGCAGGACTTATTTCAGTTATAAAATGGAATAAAAAAATTAAAAATGTAATTGGTTGATGCCTCTTTGCCCTTGGTTTGGGAGGGAAGATTTTGATATGTGAGACAGTAGCCTGGTTATATGGGCATTTACCCATTCCTGGCTTATGATCTCCAAAGATGCTGAAAAGCATTGACCTATGTTGGTCATATTATCTTTGGAAAGAATTTCCTTTGGGTGAGTTTGCTTGGGCATTTCCAACTCCAAAGCCAGGATCCGGCAGCTAAGGTGATGGTAGTGCTACTGAGGCTTCAGATCTTCCTTGAATAAAAGCTACTAGGCTTCCTAAATTTCTAATCTCCATTTCAAACAATTTTTTTAGATGAAAGAATCATGGAGGGCGAGGAGAGGGAAATCCCTCTCTTTACTCCCTTACTGACTAGTTGAGAGGAAAAAGTGAGAAGGCAGTTTTCTGTTTTTTTTTTTTTTTCTCAAAACAGATTAAAGACAGTTCTTACTTTACATAAATTCACATTACACAAATTCACTTTTTACCTAAAGAATTCTGAAAGATTATTTGAGGATAATATTGCTTGCTATCATCAGATATACAAGGAAAGGAGAATCTCTCTTTTCTAAAGCAAATCTCAATAGTTTCATTTTAAAAAAGTTGTTCAGCGATAAAGGCTGAGGGTGGGGAAGAGGCTATTTCATACCTATGTTAACTTTACTATATAGTACTGTGCATATTTTATCATTAACTTTTCATTTCATAATTCTTTTTATTATCTGGTACAGTATTTAATGTCTGAATTTTAGTGTATTTCAGTGATATGTAAAGGTATTATTGTGTGTATGCCTTTGTTATATAAACTAACTAAAGTAGATTAGTCAGGGCAAATTTGCATTATGTAAAAATCACTTTAGATAGAGCTCTGCAGAATGGTCCTTTTATAGGAAATCAGAACTGTCTATATTGCCCTTCTTTAGTAATGTGTGTGTGTGTGTGTGTGTGTGTGTGTGTGTGTGTGTGCTATGTGATCTATGTTATTGAATGTGAGAACATAGAGGATTTTAGAATTCCTAGAATTGTCTGTTTTAAAGCCTGCCCATCACAAAATCAGACTTAGCCTGAATTAATCTTAGCTTACATGTCTTATTGAAGCACATCTGTTTGACATTTTAAATTTCTCACAGGTCTTATTTTTACAGTTCCTGACCATCAGTCTCTACCCCACATCTTTAAGAAATTCCCTCAATCAAGAGCGAGGTCCATTGCTTTAAGGATAATCTGGTAAGAAACATCCAATTCATGGTATATTAAAATGTTATCTGTTTATGGGTCTGTGTGGGTAAACCAAACTACCACTTTTGGGGAAAGACAGAATGAGATTTGAATCCTTTGCTTGGATAAAAGCCCCTTTATCACAGCATGAACTTAGACTGTCACTTCAGGCTAAGTTTATGACCAGTGAGTGGCTTGGGCTGGTGGTGGTGGTGGACAGTAGGGTTGCAGGGGGGAAAGATATTTTTAGGGGATTTTTTTTATTCAGAGGTCGCTGTATTAAATTGTGAGTCATGGGATCTTGGTGGGGGGCAGCCGGGGAAGCTGAATGATCAAGCAGTGGAGGGATATAGTAATTGCACTTAGAGCAAACTGCTCTCAGTGATTTTATTATCAGGCTCCTGAGTATTTGAAGCTATTAATAGATTGGTGCACTTATCAAGGAGTTTTTGACTTCTATCTTGGTTGACATGCCTGCAATCATTCTCTCGTCCATATGCACAGCATGGAACTTTGACCTGATGCTGCAAACAGGGCTAAACTACCAAGGGTGGGCTCACCCTAAAGCCAAGGCATATACACAAGAAAGTCTGGTGTCCCATGCAAGACACACCCACTGTCAGAGTTCAGATCTCACTGATCCCATGATTCAGCTACAGTCCAAATTAGAGAAAATCATTTTCAGAAGGAATCAGCATGTGGTATACAAATAAGATCCTGGGAGGGGCTTTTGTAATTGATGGTAGTTTTTAGTGTATAAGTAGACAGAAACTTAAAAAAAAAAATTAAAGCACAACTCATAGGTTTGATTTTTTTTTTTTTTTTGTGGTCTCTATTGAGACCTATCTGTGACATCCCCATAAGCTCATATTCCATTCTAATTAGTTAAATCTACCTTCTCCTGACCATATTTCTTAGAGGTCATCACATAAACCATTTAAATTGATAGCAGAATTATGCACAAAGAAATTAATTTTATATTGCCCTGTATACAATTTTTTATTGTAACTTTATCTTGTTTCAGAAGTGCTTACTTTCTGATTTTGTGGCTATTACTGACTGTGGATTACTTTTATTTTGGGTTTTACACAACAGTTATATTAGAAATTTGCTGTTTTATTCTTACCTTCTTAGTAAAAATCCTTTTATCACACAATGGGTAATTTATATCCATTACCAACCCTTTCAATCCTTTTCAGTGGGGCTGTCAGTGCCTTTGGCACAGTAATGATTAATGTGATCTAATAATAGTGTGCCATTATATTACCTTAGTAAAACATGTACCAACATCCTATTCAGATCTACCAAATTCATAGCTTCCTATAATATTTTTGTTGAAAGACAGGATTACTATTTTTCAAAGCTGATTTTTTTCCCCTTTAACATATTTAATGAAATTCACAATCCCTTGCCATAGTCATCACAGGCATGTGTTTGGGCTTGATGGGTGAATTTTATATCGTTCTGCCTTATTGTGATTTGTTAGGCAAAAGGTCTGACATGCAAAGAGATCGAATGGAGAGATTATTTTGTTTTTGTTTTGCTATGGCTGTGCTCTTGGGTTGTGTGTGTGTGTGTGTGTGTGTGTGTGTGTGTGTGAAGTTTTTTTTTTGTTTGTATTTTTTTTTTGAAGCTAGCTTATTTTTCAGAGTCTCTCTGGGTTTATACTGAGGAAGGCATATTTTAGATCAAAAGGCAAATGAAGAACAAACTACTATGCCGAAATAATATATATGCATATGTATATATATATATATATATATATACATATATATATACATATTTCTATTATTGTCCTCAGTTTCTTATGTCTTCAGCCACCTGCTACTGTCTAGAATTAAAGACAGCTAACACTCGGGGTGGGGAACATCTGGCTTCCAACATCTGTACCCAGGGACATCTATCAGTTTAACAATAAATGACTTCTGACCAGCGTATCCTCCTTTTACTTTAAGATTCCCACCCCCCACCCCCCAAGACTGGGAAGAAAGAGGACTTTCTAGAGTTATTCTTTTTTAGGAAATTTGTGCTGAGCAAGTTTCATAGATAGAGTTAGAGTGGTGAGATGGGGGTTTGAGTTTCTTTCTTTCTTTTCTTTTCTTTTTCTTTTTCTTTTTTTTTAACAGACTGTTATTTAAGGATAGGTTTGGGGTCAGATATTTCTTATTGTTTTCTTTTCCTGCCCCTCCTGAGGCAAATCCTCTATATCAAAATGGTCACTATCCTGTCTGACCTCTCTGTGTTAGTATGTGCATGTGTGCATTTGAGTTTGTGTATGATTGTGTGTGTATGTGTGAAAGAGAGACAGAGAGAGAACGAGAGAGATACATAGAGAGAGACAGAGAAAGAGAAAGAGAGAGAGAGAAGGAAGAAGTGGGAGGGAGAGAGAGGGAGAGAGGAGAGAGAGGGAGGGAGACGGAAGGAGAAGGAGAGAGAAGGAGGGAGAGGGAGAGAAAGAGAGAGAGAGAGAGAGAGAGAGAGAGAGAGAGAGAGAGAGAGAGAGAGAGAGAGAGAGAGAGAGAAAAAGAAAGAAAAAGAGAGAGAGAGAAAGGAATGACTGCTACTCTGAAGCCTTGTCCTGACTGAAATAGAATTGCCTTTCTCCTTTTTGCTATTATAAGGCTCTGTTATAGTGTCTGGCCTGAGAGAGGACCTGTTTCTTGGTTTCATCCACTTAAACCCCATCATAATCATCCATGTGATTGATAACATTCCACCTTTTCATAGGGCCTTAAATCTCTGTCAGCCAAGGAGGACATTATTGTACTGAGGGTGAGATGTACTCAAACAATTACACACTTAAATCTAAATGGAATGGTGTGTCCTCTGATTCCCCATGCTTTGTGATTGGTGTTAACTAGTGATGTACCTCTACCTCCTCCTAAAACCTTGGGGAGATGGTTAAAAAGGGAAGGAATAGGGGTTTTCCTACCAGCCTTTTGTCACTGAGCACCTAAAGGCAGCTGGAGCATTAGGCTTCTTTTGGCTTTTAGGAAGTGGGGAATGGAGGTTTGGAAAGAGAGAAAAAAAGATAGAGGGGGTTGGGCTGAGAATTCCTTGTTTTTGATTCAGAACAGAATCACTGCTGCAACATTGACTTGAAATATGCAATCAGCTTGAAATCAGGAAAAGTATTTTGAATACAGAATTTATATTGAAATACTTGAATCTTGATACATGCATACACACATACATGTATATATTTAAATCGAGGTAGAGGAAAAGCAGAAATAAAGTCTTTGTCATAAAAATATTGCCTGCAGTATTTGCTATCCGATTATGCTCTGCCACACCAGAATACATTCTAGTACCATTAACATTTAAATATGAACCATTCTCATTTGTTTTTATAAGTGATTCTTCATTACAACAAATGAGAAAAGCTAGTCCTACCTCTTCCACCTCAGTTTACCTTTTGTACTTGGGAAGATCTTAAACAAAACACAAAATTGTAAGACATTGATGTTGAATAAGAAGTCTATGAGATTCAGTAGCATGGATGAGGTGCAATCTGTATCAATGGAAGTAATGTATGCATTTGAAGGTGCCTGGAAGTAATCAAATAATATTATTTACCTTAATCTAATATAATTATGCCTGAATTGCTAACTGGTTGTGCGTTTTCCCTCTCCAGCAATGAAAAAGCCCAAATGCACTATATAGGCATAAAGTGTCACAACAATAAAAGGGCAAAGAAATTCTTTATTCTTGTCCATTTGTTTTCTCTTTACCATATTTCCTCATCCTTCTTAGTACTTGGAACTTTGAAATGATTTTTTTTCCCTAGGATATCTGTGTCCACAAGACTTTCCTATGATTGTATCAATTAATTTGAATGAAGTATTGGGAGTAGCTAGGTCATGCAGTGTATACAGCATCAGGTCTGGAATCAAAAAGACCTGATTTTAAATCTAGCTTCAGACACTTGCCAGTTGTGTCATCCCAGCAAGTCACTTAACCTCAGTTTCCTTATCTCTAAAATGGGAGTAATAATAGCACCTACCTTGAAGGGTTTCGATAAAGATCAAATGAGATAATAATAATTCTAAAGCAGTTGGCACAATGCCTAGTATAAAATAAATGCCATGTAAATGTTAGCTATTTATTATTGTTGTTGTTGTTATTTTTGTTATTATTATGTCTGTGTCTAATATCACGCTAGATCACCATGAAGTGAAAGTGATGAATCCCAATCCTACTTTATCAGGAGGTTGGCTGTGTCTTTAGGGATCTACAAGGCAGTTTAGAAAACTAGCAACTTCTTACAAACAGGTTTTTTGCAAACTAAAACAATCTATTTTACCTTAAAGGTTAAGGCACAGGGGTGAAAAATTTTTTGAGGTCAGAATCCTTGATTTCCACTCAGAATACTAGTGCCCAAGATTAGGCTTTGGATATCATAACAAAAGCTCACATCTATACAATGCTTTAGGGTCTATATTTCCTTACAACGAATCTGTGCATAGATAATATATATGTCATCCCCATTTTGCAGATGAGGAAACTGAGAAACAAATGCCTAGTAAGGATTTCAACAGGTTTCCTGACTCAAAAGGCATATAAAACACAAGACTTTGTCTCATGAGGGGATATGAGATGGATCTGTGATTTCATTGCTATGGGGAACTTCAGGATGAGGAAATTCCCTTCACTAAGGGTTAGTACCTTTTCAGCAACTTTAAATCTCAGAGGTTAAGTGACTTGCCAATAGTCTGCATGAATTCTTTGAATTCTTGAACGTCATTTAATTTTTTAGTTCTTCAGGCAACTCTCTAAGTCTCCCTAAAGTGTTCCAAACTCTCTCTGACTTATTTACTCTGTGAGATCTTCTTGACTCTGAGTCCAGTTATCTATCCACTATACCATATTGATGTTTTCCTCTTTTTAGAATGTACACACACATACATACTTATAAACATATATATGTGTATGTATATATATGCACATACACATTCCTTATTAAATCTTTTTTATTTTCCTTCAATCTTCTGACATTTTGTCACATTGCTAGCCACTGGTAAACATATTTTTTTTATATTTCTGCAATTTTGTGGAGATGTTGGTGATTTCCTTCATTCAGCATATGTTTATGTTGGCAGAACTGGGATCTGGGTTGGGGATCTGCATATTGAGGACTATGAAGGATGATGCTTTATTTCTCAGTGGTTGATTTGCTTACTTCAAGGGACATGTTCACAGTGGTTCTCAGGTCACTTAAATTTTAGAAGTCCAACAATCTTGTGAATTGAAAGTCTGATCTTTTTCTTTTCCCAATTTTGAGAGAAAGGCTAAGAATATTGCAGGGGGTAAGAGGAAATCCAGATAATCAGCCTATTCAATCTTTTATTCATACAATGTAGAAGCAACAAAGAAAATAATTCACGTGAGGACATTTTAGAATCCTACAGGAGTTGAAATGCTTTGGGGAGCAGTGACCTTTTTTCAGTCTCTCCATCTTTATTTATTTGTAGAAGAATATTGTAGACACATGACTGAGAATTTGGGATTTATTTAGTGTTTTGGGAAGACATGCCCTCCTCCACATGCCACGTGGTTATGGTCAATGGGAATAGGCAATCCTTGAAAGGGAGAAAAGAACCTTCCCCCTCTACAAGCTGGATTTTGTCTTCTGCGATGGCCCAGTTCTGTATTTTTAGCATCCACTGAAATTTAATGTTTTGCTCTTGGTTTATTATGTATGCAAGTATCTTGCTGATAAATTACATGTATAATTGTACTCTAGTAACCACTGCTATTCAATAACAACATATAATTAAACTCACCCTTGTAGTCATTGAACTCTTCCTTTCATGACAAGATCATTGACCATTCCAATGAAAGCTATATGGTCGCATATATTAAATACACAATGGTCCCCAGTACACACCCACAGGCTGTGTATCCAATTTGTGCCTGTGTAGAATGACTTCCTCCAGACAAATGTATCAACTATGAACTAATCTGTAGTCTCTGGGATTCAGTTGGGAGGGAAGCATGGAGAGAAGACAGGATAGAATCTACATCAAGGGAGAAAGCATGTATCTCCTTAACAATGAAATGTATTCCATGTATTATCTATAATATAGCCTACATAGATGGGCTCAATGAAGATGACTAGTAAAGATTTATTGAATGAATGAATAATTGAATCCTAGAAATTTCTTGGTTTGGACTCAGATTCTCTTCCCTTTCCCCTTTTCTGCCAACTTTCCATTGAGGTTTTGGGCAGCATTACTTCCTTTAAAAAAATACTAAGTATTCATATGTGCCTTGAAATATTTCACATCCTAGGGCTCAGGTTAAGCTGCAGTTGACTGTCTAATATTTTGTGTTTCTTTTGATAGCTAATTATTTACTTCAGTTTTTATATTTTAGAAAGGAAGATGGGGACCGAAGGAAAAAAAGAATGTTCAGGATAGTAGTGTTAGGTAAACATTCTTCTCACTCATCTCTTATTTAATTCTCAAAGCAGATTTTCTTATTTTCTTTGGTCAGTAGAACAATATAACTTCTTGGATAAGAAGATAATTTCAGAACGCTAGCATATCTACATGCACAACATTTCCTTAGGATTAGAAAGAGAATCTAAGTGAATCAATAATTTCTTCTTGCATTAAAAAATTGAATTATTTCCATAACCCAGAGGAATGAAAATCAGGGCCACAGTGATTGATTCTCTCCCCTTCTTCTTCATACTCACACTAAGGTTAAGAATGTGTTTTGGATCTAATATCATTTGATGTTATTGCCATCCTCACAAAGCTTATCCTCATATTTTTTAAGTTTGGTACTGAGTTCTATATCTTAAGCCTGAGTATGCTCCATATCAATCAATTAATCATCAATCAACAAGCTTTTGTTAAGCTCTTATTATGTGCCAAATCTTGTACTGAGGATAAAAGACTAATGATGATCTACTTACATGGAGCTTCTTCCAATAAGGAAGACAGATATCTATATCTGTATCTAGATCAGTAATGATATAAATAAAAACAAAATAGTTAATAAATACAAGCTAGTTTGGGAGGGAAAATATTAGTGGGTAGAGGGACCAGAAAAGTCTTAATAGCAGAGGTGAGATGAGTTAAAACTTGGAGATCTCACCTCTGCTATTAAGACTTTTTTGGTCGATTGCATTCTAAGAATGGAAGGTAGCCATTAGAAAGAAAGGAAAAATGACATATATGCCATACATATAGACCAGAAAGATCACAGACTTTAGGGTGGAAAATATTCTCCATAGAGGCTATGATGACAGGATAGGGTTAGGTTGTTGTATACAACTTTAAAAGCTAACAAAGGAGTTTGTGCTTGATCATGTAGCCAAGTCACTGGAATTGACTAAGTAGAAAAGTTGCATAGTCAGAGCTTCATGAAGGAAAGCCATTTTGGTAGCAGTGTGCAAGAAAGACTGGAATGGGGAAAGATGAGGGAGGGACACCAATTAGGAAGCTGTTGCAGTAATCTATGTGGGAGGTGATGAGGACTTGAAATAAAGTGGTAGTTGTGTGAGCAAGTGTCAGATTCAAGAGATATGGAGAGAGAAACAGAAAGATTTGCAATAGTTGTCTATGCAAGGTAAAGAAGAGTGAGGAGATGGGGAAAATGCCAAAATTATAAATCTGGGATACAGAATGAATAATGGAACAGTCTACCAAAATAGGGAAGTTTGAAGGGGGGGGCAGGTTTGGGAGTAAAGGTATCGAGTGCAGTTTTGGAAATATTGAGTTGGAGATATCTCTTAGCGCCCCTGCAGGCTTCTAATTGAATTCAAAAGTTCATGGCCAATGGAAGACAGGCTTTCTATTTGTCTCCCCTTATCTTTTCTACTCCTCCAGTCCACCATGTCATTTAACTGATAAGTTAACTTAGTATTAAAAATTTACTAAAATTTCTTTATGTAGAAGATAAACTCTGGTCAGTTTTGTTCTGACTTCAAAAGTGGGTGAAGAAAAACATCTTGGCTTTCTTTTCACATTTGTGTGGATAATTGAAATCACCCAGCCAACCAAATATACTAGGGATGGGGAACAGGCAATGGTGTGTCTTGAATTCATTCCAAGAAAACAACATTGTAGTTTTCTCTTTATAGTTAAAAATATAAAATTTCGCTCCTTCCCCCAATAACTACTGTATTTTGACTATGAGTTTCAAGTGGTTGCTATGTGAGACACAACGGTGTTTTTCATGAACTTTTGGCTGCAGAATAAGCCCAGCAAATTTGGGCTCTTACCCTTTTAGTTTTCTGGGTCAATTCATTTTGTACAAAGGAAAGAATGATAATTTGAGTTGTAGGCTGGGAATGTTTTCTACACATTTTAACACTCTGCAAGGAAGACAAAAATGAATTGTGATTTTGATTTATTTTTTTTCTCTTGAGAAATCATAATATCCTGACAAGCCCAGCACCTTGCACATAGTAGGTCAATGTTTACTGAATGAATGAATAAATAAAACAATTACTATTTGTTATATTTCTCAGGCATTTGGGGACCCATGAAATCAAACAACCAAAAATGATTTTAAATAATAATTTAATAATCTGGTGACTTCTAAAAAAATGAGGGTTTTCATTGTTCCTATTTAAATATTAGCTTTTGTGGCATGAACTGTTACTTTATTATTAAGTTGTCTTTATTGTTATTACTCTTGTTAATCTAGCAGGTAGCAATATGGAATCCAACCTTTTAGCTTTTGACCAAAAAATTTCATTCTTCATATTTGCAGCTGAATTTCTTCTCCTGCCAAACAATTTGTCTATCATTCAATATTTATTGAATACTTACTGTGATAATCTGTATTATACACTGTTGAAGACACTAAGAATTACATTGCCATAGTCCTTGAACCCAGAAACTTTCAGAATAACTTGAGATATAAAAGAAAGAAAGAAAGAAAAAAAATAGGGAAAAGGTTAAGAAAATTTTTTTTTCATCTTGGGCACTTTAAATTTTAGTTTATACATTTGCCCCTGCTCCACTGAAAAATTAGAAAAAAAGAAAAAGAAAGATTTCTTCTACATCTCCCTTTTGGGGGGAGTAGAGGAGATATGAGAGAGGGAAGCTCTTCACATGTCTAAATAAGCAAAACATACAATTGAATTATACATAATATTTTTATGTTCCTAAATTAACAATGAATAAAGACTGGACTTTGATTTTGGTATAGGGAACTCCTGGGTGAAGACACTCCCTCCACCAAATAAGATTGACATCTTCTTTATAACTTAGACTCTTAGCAATAGTGTTGAGATGTTAGATTATTTGCTTATGGTCCTATAACCAGCATGTTTCAGAGAAAAAAACTTAAATGTATTTCTGGTTCCTGGGCTTATACTCTATTCATGACCCAGTCTGCCTTTCCATAAACTAATAATTTTGGGGGTTAAGTGACTTGCCCAGGATCACATAGCTGGGAAGTATTAAATGAGGTGGGATTTGAATTCAGGACCGGTCTCTATCCACTGTGCACCTAACTGCCCCTAATAAAAAGATTTTTAAAAAGATTTCAGATAGTTTCAGATATCTAGAACTCATACTTTTCTAGAATATAAACTCCAGATATCTAGAACTCATTCTTATCATCTACTCTTTCAGGGGAGGCTTCTTCAGTCGTTCTTTGAGAAATGCTTGCTAAACTGAAATAGCTTGAATGATTTGGACTAGATTTTAGAAAATTCTCCTTGATTGGTCAGTGGGGAGGGCCAAGTGAGGGAGCAAGGTCCAGAGATCTCCAAAGACAGGGGAGGAGCAAAGCAGGGTGGGAGTTCCGGGAGGGTTTAGACTGCGTGAGGACAGTCTAATATTAGTCTTTTGTAATCTTTGTAGTTCCTATGAAGCATTGTTCCTCCTCCGTGGTTGTGTAGACCTGACCTGCTCCATCCCTATCCCCTGTATTGATTTACTCAGGCCTCTCTTCCTGGGGAAGCAGGTCAGTGAGAATCCCTCTGGGTAAGGGAGTGGGAGGAAGCAGGGAAGTCAGTCATTCACATCTCTGTTCAGTTCTCTGATAGACAGTGAAGAGGTATCTGTCAGGGACCTTTGTGCATGAGCTTGGGGTTTTGTGTCCAGTGTTAATGCACTTGCTCAGATTATATTTCCCTGCTTTGGGAACTGCTGCTTTTAACCACTTTCCTAGTCTTGCTGGCCTTAGAAGCATGCTCTCTGCCCCTGGCTATTTCCCCAGGGAAATCATAGGTTATGTCCAACAGGGCTAGCTTCTGTCGAGACATCATGTTACAGCTAATTCCTCTGACTGTCTGGAGAGCATTCTTGGAGACAGAGCATGGTGGAGAAGAAGCAGGCAAGACATTTTGGTCTATGACAGGGCTACACACAGAAAGGAGCCTGGGAAGGGTATCCCTTTTACCATTCTGGGGAGAAGGAAAAAAATGAAGTCTGGGGCCTTTCTCTGGGGTTGACCTAAAGCTGATATTTGCACTTGGAGTGGGTTTCCCTAGATGAGTCCCAGGATTAAAAGTTTGCAGCTGGTGTCTGGCTGGGGGAAGGGAGAGGAGAGGAGGAAAGATGAGTGGCCAGCTGTTTGAAAGGACCGGCTGCCCCTGTTCAACCGAATCCCGGAAGAGTTCTGACTAGGTGAAGAATACCTAACTTAGCTCTCTACAATGATTGGCTTGTCTTTCAAGATCTTCTTACAATGCAAGGATCAGAAGAACATTATTTTTTAAGTCCCAAGCACTTTCAAGTCCAGCGCAAAGTTAGCCGAGTACCTCTCCATTCAATACTTCCATGCCCCCTTTCACCCCTCACCGGATAGATTTAATGAAAGGTTGGACTTGAAACCCTATTGTGACATTATTGGACAATTTATTACGGAGGTATTTCTAGATGCAATTATATAATCTCACATTATATTCAGAAATTTGATGTGTGGGTGAAAGTTTATATTGAGTTTAACAGAATTTCTCCTTAAGTGCTTTTTATCGGGAACCTGTTTGACCCCCAAGCCTCTTCTCTCCCTGGCCCTCGAGGTCTTTATTACTAAAGTTTTAAAAGATTGTACCATTTCCCCTCCGTGGTGTGTTCTTGAATAAAGATGCATCTTGTAAAGGAGGAGATAAACCTTTCTCCTCTGACAGAGATGCACATGTGATTTATCATGGATCCTGTCTTAGCACTCCATCTTTACAGTAAAGCAATGTAAAGATGGGGTTGACTCTATCTCTGGGCAGGATTAGAAATGTAGATATTCCAATTTATATTTGAGAAGAGGATTATTGTGCAGATAAAGGAGAGACCATTTACCTTGGGTGAAAAGCTGTGGTTTAAAGGAGAGTAAAACCTACCAGGCCCAACTGAGGCCACACACACTAGCTAAATAAACACTCCACACCCCAAATCTGGCTTAAGCAAACAGCCTGCAGTTTTATTGTAATGCATATGGAACAGCGGACCAGGTGCCAGGCAATAAGCTCCATGCTGCCTTTTAAATAACCTCCTTTACGAGGTTCTTCATTGACAGGCTTGCCCTTCCCAAAGGGGGTCATCTCACCAGCCTCAGCTCTCTTGCTCTCTTGCCTTTCCCACTCAACAACAGAGTCCAAGCCATTGCCCAATCATTACAACTTGCTCCAAAGGCAAACCTGACCTCCATCTTTTGGGCAGAGAAGTGGTTTCCCTTTTTCCTATGCATCCTCCCCCATTTTGAATTTGTGATGGAGTTTTTCTGCATCTTGCCCCCCTCTTTCTTTGTCCCCTAAATATACAAACTATGATGAGTTTTAGCAGGCAAAGTGAATCAAAAACTATTATCCAACATGTTTCATCATTTACTCCCTTGAACATTTTTTTCTCTAGATTTTTAGTCAATTCAATTCAAATCAGCAAGTATTTAAATATTTAGTTTACACCTACTATGTGCAGGATTCTGTTTCCTAATTATATATTGACATCCTCCAACTTGCTTTTGTTTTCTTAGCATTGACCTCCATCACTTCTAGGACCTCAACAATCATATCCATTTAGAATCAAAGGCTCCAGTCCACTGTGAGACAAGATAACTAGTTGATTGAATTTTTCCACTGGTCAACTGATTATTTTGGTTCTTTGGAGGCATAACCTAAACCAAGGTGAAAGACCTCTCTTGAGGTTAGATTGGATGGGCTCTGAGATGCCTTTCAGCTCTCAATCTATAATCCTATTTTTCTCATCTCTTTAATACCTGGTCTATCATTCTAACCTTGATATCTCTTACTGGATAACTTTTTCATCACAGTAGGTCCCCATTCTTATCCTGTCCCTGTCTCTGCCCCCATCTATTTCTCTGTTCAGCTTCTGTCCCTATTTTTTCTTTAGGCACATCAGTTTGTCTCCTTTTTGCAGTACCTCTTTTCTGGCCCTGTAAATTTCTCCCATTCAGGACTGGGTGACAGTTTGAGCTAGACCAAGTATCTGTAAAGAGAATGATCTCCCTTTGCAAGGAGGGAAGTCTTTGATCCATCACAGTAATGTCAAGTGTAGATGCCCTTCACAGTTTCAAATCCCTCCTCTGCAAAGTGGAGATAATAATAATAATTTCACTACCTACTTCACAGAGTTGGTGTATGAAAACAGCTTTGCAAACCTTAAATCTTCTATAAAGATGGGTGGTATTTATTGATATCGTGTTTCATTCCAAGAAAGCCCTTTTCTGGCCTTCTAATCACTTCTTCCCTGGGTAGTCACTGGTCTCCCTCCCCAAAGTCTCCCCTTCTTTCGATCGGCCCTCCACACAGTGGCCAAAGTTTCTTCCTAAAACATAGGTCTTACTATGTCACTCCTCTGCTCAAAAAACTCTAGTGGCTCCCTGTTGACTCTGGGATAAAGTGCAAATTCTTCTCTTGGACATTAAAAATCTCTCACAACTTGGCTCCCTCCTATTTCAGACAGATTTCAGAACAATACTTTCCTTAACATCCTCTATGTTCCACCTAAAATGGCCTACTTCTTCCTATGAAAGACAATCCAACGATAGAATCCATACTTTTTCACAGGCTCTCCCCCATGCCTGATCTGCTGTCCCTTTCCCCTCAGCTTTTTAGAATCCCTAACTTCATTCAAAGCTCAGTTCAAGAGCCATCTCCTGCTTGAGGCTTTTCCTTTTTCCTTTCCCCTTCCTACCCCATCTTTGAGGTTCACCTCCAACATTACTGTTGATTTATTTTGTTTTGTTATTTCCTTATGTGTATGAGGGCTGAGACTGTTGTATTTTTTTTATCTGTGTATCCACAGCTTTGCTTTCCCATTGTAGATGGCAACAAATAGTAGGTGCTTAATAAAGGTTTGTTATTTTATTGATTGACCTTGGATATTGGGAAGCTAGTAGACAAAATCCACAGTACATGAAGTACTAGAAGCTCTGTGAGATGTGTTCTCCCCCAAAGGGGGAGAGGAAAGGGGAATGAACAGACCATATGATAACAATATAGAAAGGAGGATGTCTGATGCAACGTTGAACCAGCATTATAAAGTTAGCATCTACCATATAATATTTTATATTTATTGAAATCACTTATTTTAATCACCCTGGATATTCATTTGATAAAAAAATTATAATCCTCTGTAAATTATGAATACCTTGAAATTCACAAATTCTATCACATTTATGATTGGCAACATTAAATGGCAACAGCTCATTTAAATAAGGAACATCTGGACATTATTATTTTTAGGGATTTTTCATCTGTTGATTTAGAAATCTGGGGCCTTTATGAATCTTGCATGAATATTCTTTCATACCCACATGTACTGTCAAGACACAAAGAAATAGCCATAAAAATATTGTCCGGTGATGTTTGGATGGAGCACATGTGTTTTTCAGACAACAAATCTATTGTGTATGAAAGAGGAGATATTCTACACGGCATTTTGATTGTAGGTGTGGTAGAAGCAGCTTGATCTTCTAATAGCATGAATAACATGACAATTCAAAGGCACAGTGGGAAGAAGATTATGATTTTGTACCTAACGATATAATGTTTTAAAATAACAATATAATTTTGCTCTGATGGTACCACAGTACAATACTCACTATTTCTCAGAATAATCCAATTTAGAACAATTTATTCTGAGCAGGTTTGGTAAAAATAGAAGATCTATCATGCCATGGTGTAAGATAATGCATTAATTTTTATGAGTGAGTTATGAAGATGTACAACTCGGTTAAGAATTAGGATAAACATAATATTCCTTAATTAATCCATTATGCTATGGTACACATGTGCCATTTTTATTACCTTAAAAATGAAAAATGTCAAAAAAGGAAATTGCTGCTTTTTTATACCAAAAAGGCCTTTTTCTAAAATCATAAAATGTCTAATCTAATTCACCATATAATACTAATGAGCTTAACAAGCAATCTCAATGCACAGTTTTAGGAAAAAAGGTCATCATTTTCTGGCAGTCAAATCCAAATACTTTTTTAGATTAGTCAAAATGTTTCAGCACCAAATATCGGAAATGGCATTTGTGATTAGAAGTGTTATTAATAGCTATTTGTTATTAACATATGAACGTTTCAGAGATTTATGGTATCTGAGCACACAGCTGACATCGCAGGCCCGGAGAAGGTGTCCTGGGAGCCCCTTCACTTTAGAACTACAATTCTTTCTCAGGTTCTGATTGCACTAGACACCTATGGAGATCACTCCCAACTAAGGTTCGTCTGTTCTGTGATTCCTGTGAGCCCCAGTGCTTTGGGATGTTGAAAGGGGTGCATCTCTGAGCCTTCAAGTCCACAGCATAGTGCCTTCAACTTCCTTAAATCCCTCTCACTTTCTTTTCTGGAAGCTCAGCTGTGGCCAAACATTTCTTCCCTTTTCCTGTGTCGGCGCCATCGGCACATTATTCCGTTTGTTCAGTCCTAGAATAGGATGTTTGGAGGCACATAATCGGCAACTTAGGCAGCAGTGTACAAATAGCGCTTGCAGTTAGGGCTTGTTATGGAAAAGGATGGCCCGGTGGGTTGAGAAAATGACCAACAGTGGACTAGAATCATGAAGCTGAAAGTAATATTGCCGGCCGGAGGTCATTTTTCCCAACCGAGGGGCAATAGTTTGCCACTATAAACTGCACATTGCAGTCAGTATATGTTTTATTAAACCATTTAAGGAACTTGGGAGCCATTTAATTTAAACTTCCTGCTTGACATAGCTCAGGGAAGAAGCCCAGGGCAGAGCACAAAAGAAGCCTGGCGCAATTTGAAGAATGAATACTCTAAATGTTCTGTTCTTTATGCAGCATTGGATGTTCTCTGAGGGCCATGATTCCCAAGGGGAGTTCAGAACCTATAAAATATACCCAAAGGCACCCATTCCCCACTTCCCTCCATGCCTCCCATTCTTCTCCTAACTCTCTCACTTGAGTTTTCTTCAGTTCTCTTGTATAAATGGTAATTTTGCTTTTGTGTTTTGTTATTTTGTGTTTTCTGAAAGGATTAGGAAACTGCCCTCTGCACAAATGCACTGAACCCTACTCATAGGAGATTTTAGCCTTCAGTTTGCAAATTCTTCATTTGCTCTAACTCTGACTGAAAAGTCACAGAGATGGCTGACATTTGACTAAACCAGAGGGAATGGGAATATGTCTTAGTTCTATGACAATCTTTGAATTTAAAACAAAGCAAAGTGAAAATTTCAATTTATGTAATTATGAGAGAGAATTTAGTCTAAAATAAAAAAAAGAACAAGAGGCACAGAGACAATAAATGACTTGTCTACCAAACACATATTAAGTAGTAGAGGTCCTGATTCCACATTCAGTGGTCTTTCCATGTTACCACATTGCTTCCCAGATGACTTGATTATTAAACACAAACCCAACAAAGACAACTTGCTTTCTTGTCTGTGACTGTACAATTGACACAAGAACACATGTATACTTACATAGGAATAGGCCCACATTCAAGGAGGGACAACCATCGAATTCTTCCATAAACCAGAGAGGAAGACTGGTCCTTTTACACTGTAGTCAGAACTTGAATTACATTACAGTGGTATTAAGAGAGAATATCCCATCTCATTAGGACTCAGCAGCATGGCAAAATTGCACATTTTGACTTTCTCTAGCCATATGAAATTCCCTATTGAGTGGCTTCTAGTAGGTGGCCTTAATCTTACAAAGTTATACAACCACATCTTTTTGGCTAATTGGCAACTGCATTTGGAAGGTAGAGAAATATGGAGCCCATTCATTTCGATTAAATTTTTTATTATGCACTCTGCCTTTGGATTGACAACTATTAATATTAAAGAGCTTGGCCAAATTGAAATTTGTATTGCTGGAGAGTCTTAAATATAATGTATGATGCTTAAAAAAAACAACCTAGAAATGTGGGAAATACCAGGCTAGAGTGCAGATGTGGTCAGGGCCAGGTGCTGTGGCACTGGAGCAAGATTACTTTGGGTGAAATTCACCACTTGGGAATCATTGAAAACCTTTTCTTCCTAAGGGGTATCAATCAGTCCAATATGGAGTTTCTGTGTCTTTAGGGGTGGATTAAAAAAGTATAGGTTGAAGCAGATAGGAATAGAGGTTGTTTTCATAGAGATAATGCCAAATAAAGATGTAGAGCACATATGAGCATATTATACAAATAATTTTTTATAATAACTGTATATAGTATTCTCTGCAGCACTAATAAGAAGGATTTTGGGGAAAGACAGAGGCATTCTAAAATAGAACACATGCATCACTGATGTAATGATGAAAAATAAGGGACACGTTTCCTCAGAAGCCTAAAAGCAGATCATATTGCTTTTCTGAAATCCTTTTAAAGCAGAAATGAACAAAAAAAGCAATTACGGAAGAAGCACTTCTTTTGGAGGAAGACCTAGTTTAAAGGCATTTCAGCCAACTTAAAGTTGGCTCTTCCAACTTGACTTGTTAACTTGGACCACTCATTCATCTCCCCAAGCCTTAGTTTCCTCATCAGTCAAAATGGGATAAAAATATTCATGCTACCTCCCTGGAATGGTTTTAAGGGGAAAGTGTTTTGGAAACTATCCAGTGCTGTAAAAGAGTGAGGCATTATTATTGTTATTGTTGTAATTTGCAACCTGAGGGTTGAGTATTTAGAATAAAGTGGGAATTTCTAATCCTGACTCAGCTACCATTTAAATTTCTTCTTCTAACATTAATACTACTTTATTCTGAAAAGTGCTTTAAAGTTTTCAAAGCACTTTCATGAAACAATGGAAATGAAAAATACTTAGAAAAAGTTAAAATTGATTAAAATCTGAGGCATTATTCAGTGCTGATCGCATATAAGGCATTCAATGGATGCTCATTGAATGCAGTTGAATTTAAAGTATTTTAATTCATATAAAGGATGCTGGGGAATAGGGAACATTATCATTGTCTTCAAGTATTTGAAGGTTGCTATCTGGGAGAGAGATTAGACTAATTCTTTTATAATTCTGTGTTTATATATGTGTGTGTGTGTGTGTGTGTGTGTGTGTGTGTGTGTGTGTGGTGTGTATAAACACATATATATGTGTAAACATATTTATATGTACATGTTTGAGAATGAATGCATGAATGGTATATGCATATAAAAATTTAGTACTAGTGGAAGAAAATGAAAGGGAGTCAGATTTCAGTTTGGTATACAGAAAAACTTCTTAATTAGAACTGTCCAATCATGAAATAGACCATCCCAATAGGTTGTGAGTTTAGAGAGTTTCCTGTGGGGAGGGCTGGATATCATCTCTTATAATTGTTGTAGACGGGAATACAGGATTAAGAACTAGATTAGAAACTAAGTTTCTATCTCAGGAACTGAGTATTGATGCTCTTAGTAGCCCCTCTTTTTTGGTATTTTCTGCATATTAAGCTCTTGATACTTTTTACCTTTCAAATCCTATAATTATATCATTTCTGTATTCACAGTTTCAGAACTGAAAGGGACACTAGAGGCTACCAAGGTCACTATGTATCTGAATAAAACTCTTCTCTACAATCTTTCAGAGAAATGGGCATCATCCAGCCTCTGCATGCAGGTCTCCAAGCAGGGGGAACTTGCTATCTGCCCATTCTTTTAGTTTTAATACTTCTAATTGTGAGGATACTGCTCTTATATTAAGTCTAAATTTGCTTCTTGGCAATTTCCACCCATAGCTCCTAATTCTGACCTCTGGAGTCAAGTAGAACAAGCTCAATCCCTCTTCTATATAAAATTGCTCCAAATACTTAAGGACAGCTGTCATGTTTATGCAAAGGCTCCTTTTCTCCAGGTTATAAGGATGCTCATATAGTATGATCTCAAAGCCTTTCACTATCCTGATCACCCTTTTTTGAACTTTCTGATATTCCTCCTGCAACATAGTTCATCCAATCGAACACAATATTTAAATTCTAGTCTAACCAAGGGTAGAGTATATCCAGAACACCACTTCCTATGTTTTTGACACTATACCCCTCAATAGATTCCAAGATAACATTCTCTTTTTTGTCAATGTTGACCTATATTGTGTTTGAAGTCCTTCCTACACCCCAATCTTATCAACAAACACTACCCACACTTCCTCCATTTTTTTTTACTGGTGAGGTTGATTCTTTGAACCATGGGTTAGATTTAGAAGTAACCCTATTAAATTTCATCTTATTAGCTTAAGCTCAAAGCTCTAGCATCATGAGGTTATTCTGGATCTCAACTTTTTCATGAACATGTTCCCTATTTCTCTTTGTGTCATGAAACTTGCATGTCTGATAAGCAAGCCACCTATGCTTTCATCTACATTATTAAAACAAAACAAAAGTTAAATAGCACAGAGCTTATCACAGTGCCTGGCACAAGGTAGGTGTTTAAAAAACTCTTGTTGACTTGAATTGACTTGACAGGCTTAAGAAAGAATTCCTGAGGACTACACCTGTGATCTCCTTCCAAATTGACTAAATCATTAATGATTGCTCTTGAGGTATGGCCATTCCACCATTTCTAAAAAAAAAATATATATATATATATATATATATATACATACACATACACACATACACACACACACACACACACACAAAGAGAGAGAGAGAGAAAGAGAGAGAGAGGGAGAGACAGTTTTCTTTTAGCTAGCCTATAAATATATATATTGTTCTTTCAGCTAGCTCATATCTCCTTATCTTGACTGCAAGGATATTAAAAAATACTAGGTCAAAAACTTTCCTAAAAATCTAGATAAACTATATTCACAACATTCTTGATATACCACTGAAGTAACCTCATCAAAAAGGAGATGAGGTAACTTTGATATCACTTATTCCTAATTATTCTTAATATTCTAGAGACCATATGTCTATCCTAATTCTCACACTGCCTAGCTGATATTGCCAATGTAATTATTAATTGTCAATAGAGTAAACCAATATTTGGATGAGCTTTGTCCTTGCTCCCAATTTGTTGATTGGTGGATCAAATGATTGGCCAAGCATGGGAGATTTGGTAGTGAGGCTTTAAAAAAAAATTCTCCCCAAGATCCTGAATGGGATTGTGCAACTTTAATCCCAAAATAAGGTGGATTTTCATAATGCTTAACTGCTGACTGGAATTTCTAGAACAGTCAGCATCTGGAGAGTGGGGGATATTCAGGGATTGGTGATATCTCGTGTGATATCACTTTTCTTTGGTAGTGGTAGCAATGTTTAGGAGCTGGTAGCCACCAAGCAGATTTCTGAAAACCTGATAAATGGAGTATTCAATTCTCTCTCTGTCTCTTTTTTTTTGAGCTAGCTCCTAAAATAGGAGTTGGGGAATTTTTCAATCACAGGACTTTTTGTTTATTTGTTTTAGTCCAGACTTGGGATCTCAATGGGATAAAAAATTCCCTCAAAATAAGGTTTCTCAATGTAGATAAAAACCTGTGATGCAACTTGTAGTCTGAGTTATTTGGAGCAATGGGAAGTTACATGACTTGTCCAGAGTGATACAGATAGTTTCTGTTAGATGTCTCAGCATCTGTCATTAACTACCAGTGTCCCTTTTCTTATTAAACTCAGGTCCTTCTGACTTTGAGACTTGTCCATTATGCCACAGTGTTGCATAAATATGTATGTATATATATTTAATATATATATATATACATGCATACACACATCTCTATAATATGTATATTTGTATGTATATGTGTATGTACATATATACATATTTACATATATATTTATAAACACATATATCTCAGTTCTTTGATCAAGATATAAAGTTCAATAATATAGAGTCTAACTTTTTGAACTGTGGTTCATGATCCCACAAGGAATCTTGTAACTGAATATAGGTATTGTAAAATTATGACTTACTATCAGTAAATGTTTAATTTGTATAATTATTTTATATATATCTATATGCCCAAAGTCATGTAAAAATTTATTGGGTAAAAAGAATTGGAAAAAGTTTAAGAATTACTTATATAAAGCAAATAGTATTTCACAACTTCAAGTAATGCTTGAGTTCAATGGTGTGAGAATTGGCTGTACCAACACAGGCCATAGACCTTTTATGCTGTGTTGGACAGTCTTCTTGAGTCGTGATGATTATATAGAGCCTCAGTTAAGGGGTTCATTGACTTAACCCAGGTCACACATTATTTTGGCCCTTAAATCCAAATCCAGGGTCTCTATGGCTAGGATTCTTTCTATAACATCACAGCTTTGTAGTAAGACTGAGATAGCCAGAAAATGGTTTATAGATGAAGAATCTAGGCCCTTAAGAGCTTGGATAATAGCTGTTCAATGCAAGAGCTGGGAGCTCTAGTTCTAGGTCAGGACTTTTCCCACTTCATCCTTGTGCCCACTTGAGTAAAAGAAGTGCCTTTGTCAAAGGAAACTGCCTGGCGGACCAGACCCAAAGGTATTTTCCTGACTGCCTTTGGTGGGAAAGAAGTATGAGGAGGAAACGAGGCTCTTCTGTCTTGTCCTATAGATAGCATCTGAGCAATAAGTAATCAGCCAAGGGAAAGGGCCATCCCAGGAAGTCATTGAGGCTGACAGGTATGGCGGCTGGGTTAGCTCCCTAAGCACCATTTTGCTCCCATTAGCTCCTTGCCTAATGAAAGAAACAGTGGTAAGAGGCCTGAGGCTGCCAAATTAGAGACAGATGAAAGGCCTTTCACTCACCCGCTAGCTCATCTCAGAGATCATGATGAGCCTTGTAACTCTTGTCAGCCAATGGGAATTCCTGTTCCCTTAAAATTGGACAAAGAGTAAGCATAATGAAAAGAAGAGAAGGAACTTTCAGCTACAAAGTGATGTCTGTCTATTAGTTAACAACTACCTGCTCTGTTTGCTGAAGTCTCTGTGCTCCAAGGAAAATAAATATTCTTAAGATGACTCCTGGCTTTTCTTATGCTTACAGAGCACAGGTTGGAAATAGACCTTTTGTTATTTTTTTCCTTGCAGAAAGTACTTTCCATTGAAGCTAGGGCTAGTTTCAGAACATTGTTGAAGGGGAGAGTCTGCAGTGTTGTTGAGAGAACTCCCAAGGGAGTCACAAGGCTTGGATTCGAGTTCTGATCTTGCCACCTGTATGACTACTATGTTATTTTCCCTCTCTGGGTTTCAGCTTTTCCTTCTCTAATAATGAAGGGATGGCATTATAATAAGATTACAGACAGAGCTGGGAGAGACCTCAGAGATCATGTAGTCCAACTTCCTTATTTTAGACATGAAAAAATGGAGGTCCAACAAGGAGAC
Organism: Antechinus flavipes; assembly: GCF_016432865.1. NCBI lineage: Eukaryota > Metazoa > Chordata > Mammalia > Dasyuromorphia > Dasyuridae > Antechinus > Antechinus flavipes. Next base: position 478,596,158 of record NC_067399.1, on the reverse strand, counting down.
TTAAACGTCCAAGATCACACCGATGATAAGTGACAGAATTAGGATTTAAAGCCACCCCCTCTGTCTTCCAGTCAATTGCTCTTTCTATGGTACCAAGTTGCCTCCCGCAAGACTTCTGGATGGAATTCTAGAGATGCATCTAGTGCTAGTCCCTAATTTTATAGATGATAAAAGTGATGTCCAGAGTGATTGAGAAGGAGCCAAAAATGAAGCAGAGGGAGTATGTGGGTGGGGTTTCATTAGTTAATTTAATAAATAAGCAATCCCAAATGGAGTCAGACATGGCTGAAAAACAACTGAACAAAGATGATAACAATTGTTAGGGACTTTCCCCTGACATTCCTAAGTTTAAATTTTGTCAGCTTCTGCCCATTGCTTCTACTTATGCTCTCTGTGGCCAAATAGAACAGGTCAAATACATCATTCACCCCTCCTCCAATTCTCTCTCCCAATTAAATATCCATAGCTCCTTCCTTTATTCTCATATGAAGTCAATTCAAACCTTATCCTTTTTTCCTTATTTACAAGCAGCGTGATGCTAAGACATATACTTCCCAACAGCACCTGAACAGAAAAACAGAATAACTAAGCTTCTCTTGGAGCAAAACAATTTTATACTGAGGGATGAACCAGTCATTCTGTTCTTTTGCATTTTTTTAGTATAAATGAAAAAAAGAAAAAGAAGGAAAAGCCTAAGAGTCAGCTTGGAAGATTCTTTAATGACTTGACTGTTAGAAAATGAATTCTGATGAGTCCTGATGAAGGACAGTTCTTGGACAACACACTTTAAAAACTGTAGTAGTGGCTCAGTAAAGTCTTATATTTTTTGACATAAGTGGCTCTCTTTCAAAGGCTGCTTTTCCTCACTTTTTGTTGTTTATTCATTTTAGTTGTGTCTTACTCTTCATGACCCCATTTGGAATTTTCTTAGCAAGGATACTAGAGTGGTTTGCCATTTCTTTCTCCAACTAATTTTACAGAGGAAGAACTGAGATGCCTCTTTCTCACTTATTAAGCCATAATATCAGCTACAAACACTAAGGGTCATGAGTAATTCTCCCCACAGCATTTATGTGCAATCTTGGGAGTCCCCTATACCTCAGAGAGGAAAAATGTCCTTTTATAACCTGCCACATGAGAAATACAGAAGACAGGTAAAAAAAAATTTTTATGCAGGAATCCTGTCATTCCCAATATCTCTGCCCCCTGAGATTTAGAGTTGGAAGTAGGAATGTGTTGATAAGTATTTAACAACCAGCTCTCTGGAAAAAATGTGCATAGGGCACACTTATCATTTGAATTTACATCATTAATATTTCCTCATCACTTTCTTCAGTCTTGACAATCAACCAAAGCAATAAATCAAACCCTGATTTGTGGCCTTTGTGGATAGCTGAGATTTAAATATTCATGCTTGAAAACTTTACAATTAGACTCTCAAGAGTTGGTATGAACTGCCCCCAGCATATCCCTGATTGGAAGATCTTAGTTGAGGTCATTTAAATTTAAAATTGGAAGGCACTGTGAGAGGATATCAAATCCAAGGCTCCCTCCTACCCCCATTTTGCAGATGAATAAATTGAGGTATAGACAGGTTAAATGACTTTCCAAAATTATACAAGCAGTGAATCTCTGAGATGCTCTGGACTCTAACTCCAGTGTCCTACCCATTGCATTTTAGTTAATATTCTGTCCTGTTTAATGCTTGAGGAAAAGCTTGATATGAAGTAAAGAAGAGTCAGGAGCTTCTCAACCTAAATCCCACCTTAGATATCCATTAGCTGGAGGATCTTGCCCAAGCCACATAACCTTTTTTCATGCCTCAGTTTCCTCATTTGCTAAATGAGGATGCTGGGCTAAATGGCCTTGCAGGTTCCTTCCATCTCTAGAGCCATGACTCTGTGAGCATCTCCCTTATGAGACAGTAAGCTTTGGGAGGGTAGCTATCAATTCATCTTTCTATCTTTCCTCAGTATCTAACACAAGCCCCTAAACATAGCTCAGAATCAAGAAACTTTTGTCTGCAGGACAAAACATTTATTTGAGAAACATTTTTAGGGGCAAAGCAAAACTATGATCTCATGTCCTCCATTTCCCTACTCCCAGCTCAGTCTCTAAAGCAAATCCTCTAATGCCAGCTTCTTGTCCTGATAGAACTCTGTGACTTGTTGGGACAGTCACTGAGCCTTGACTCTTTCAATATATCACACAGGGAACAAGAGTAAAGGGCTGTTTAATCCACAAAGGGCTGGCTCAGAAAACAGCAAGAGGAGTCAGGGTGTAGGACCTGAGCCAGGATCTCCTCCTGTTCTAATCCCAATCTTGGCAAAGGCTCATTCAGCCTCAATTTCCCCAGCTGTAGCAAGTGAAGAAGGGAAAATGCTATTCCATAGTGGTGTGTTGGGGCTGGAAAGAGAAGAGTTTATATCCGTGTGTGTATGTGTGTGGGATTTCATTAGTTAATTTAGTAAATAAGGCACTTTGAAGATGGAAAGCATGCTTTAAGCAGCCCACATTAAACCTTATTAAGTGGTATTATAGCCAGTTGCTGGATCTGACCCACTGTTTATGTTCCTCAATTCAACATGTCTATTTATCTCTCCTCTTTCAAATACTTTTTTTCTTTTTCTCTTTCCCTTTTTTCCAACTTCCAAAGATACACAAATTCCTAATGGTTCTTTTGTTGGATGATGATAATTATCAAGTACTGAAAAATAGCATTACTTATTGGATGGAGAGACTAAAAGAGCGAAGTTTCAGTTCTACCTATATTCCATACTAGCTGTATAATCCTGGGCAAGTCAGTTAAACTCTCACTGCTCTGAATAAATTTCTTAGATAACTTATAGAGAATGTATTCATCTGCACTGATAGAGAAAATTATATATCCAGCACTCCTAAATCCATTGAAATCACAGGTCTGATAAAAATAAAAAGATGATGATGATGATGATGATGATGATGATGATGATAACGATGATAAGAGGCAGCAGGGTGGGGTGGATAGATGCTTTTTGGTTGTTTTTTGATTTTTGATAGTCTGCCTTTGATCCATATTGGCTATGTGATCATGAGCAAGTTACTTAATCTTTGAGTGCCCCAGGCAGTACTCTAAGATTGTGAGTTATGAGAAGGGATATTATTATTCCCATTTTACAGATAAAAAAAACAAAACTGAAGCTTACTTGAAAATTAATTAACTTGCCCAAAGTCACAAAATGACTGTGTCAGGGTCATTATTTGAACTTAGCTTTTCCTGAGTCCAAGTCCAACATATCCCTGTCTCATGGAGTTATGAGTATCTAAGTATGTAAAGCATTTTATACACTTTAAGATATTCTAAATGTCATTGATGATATTGATGTTATTGTTGTTTACTCGTAGCCATTTACTAAGTTCCAACTATATACCAAGCACTGTTTTAGATGGAGAAGTACAAAGAAAATCATTACATGTTCTCTATCTTTATAGAACTCACAAACTAGCATTATTATTCTATTTCTTTATTATAATTCATCTTTTTAGGTGTCTTTATCTTATCTCCCCAACTTTAAGTTTCTTGAAGGCAAGGACCATGTTTTAGATTTTTCTGTATTATTTCCTGCTGGAGGTATATGCAGAATAGGGAGTTAGTAAATATTTGTTGTTTTAAGTTGATCAAAACCATTCCTCCTGTTTCCCCAAAATGTAATGTAAAGTTCATTTATTATGCTGAGAACTGGCAAATATTTACATTATTCTACCATTTATTTATTTGCATATTAAATCAATGTCATGAATACTGTTTTTGCTTCATTAAATGCTCCCCTTCTCCCCCAATTGTCAATTCTCTCATCTATACTTATTTCAGTGGTTTCCTGTGATACCATGTAGCCTATGGATCAGCAGTCTCTGTTTTTACTTTTCCCAAAGAGGATTTTTCTCTATGAAGATGGAATATTTGCATTGGTCAATCCAACCCAACAAGTTTTTATTAAGTGTCTACTAGGTGCAAAGTACAAAGATCAAGATCTATTTTTTTAAGGAGCTTCTTCAACCCAGGGATTTTCTTATACCTATCTAGCATCTTTTCCTGGCCTCCTCTCCCCTTCTGCCTCCTCTCACGATCTTTGATCTATTTTATTCCACAGTGAGATTTTAATCTTTAATCTTTCTGCTTGCTCTAGATGTTAAGACATGGGAACAATAAAATGTATCTTTTGGGTTTGTAACCTTTTTTCCTTTTTTTTTTTACCATTAATAATTAGAAAGAAAAAAATGACAAATGTCAAAAATTTTTGTACATATCCCACAAAGTCTAAATTATCTAGTGGTTTTCTTCTTGGGAAAAATCAACAGGGTCTCAAATCTAGAGCAAAATTTTGACTTGTTCTTGGATTTTGAATTTGTGAGGACTTTGTTGAGAGCTTTGTGTGAGGAAAAAGATAAACCACTCTAGAAAAATCTAACCCCAGTAAAAGGTACTTCTAAGCAGTAGTGGTAAAAGTGTCATAGATCTATAGTTTAACGTTTTATTTCATGGTGATTTTCTCTATGCAGCTGTGTTTGCTACAAAAACTCGCATTTTTGTGTCGAACACTGAATGAAATATAAATGTGCTTTTTAAAATTTAGTATTTATAATAAAGGATTTGTGAGCAAAAAGCTTAAACACGAGTAGCACAAAACATATAGATAAAAATATAGTCATAATCACCCATAAAACTCTGAAAAATAATTCTGTAGGGAACATCAGTAATTGAAGGAAGTCAAAAGAGAACAGCCAGAAACATATAAGCCCCAAATTGAATGAAATTTTAACTGGGACCAGGCATGAATATTTTTAACTGGGACCAGGGCTTCTGAGTTTTCTTGGAGAGGGAAGGGGGAGAGGGAGGAAGGTCGATGAGACTGAACACTTTGCAGAGGAGGACATAATTTATTATCATTGAATTTGCTTGGCAACATGAATTTGGATACGGGTTTCTGTGAGTTTATAATTAATCCTCATATATATCTATAGTTTTAAAGAATACTCAAAGTTAAAATAACTTAAATGCCTTTCCTCCCCACCCCTCTTTTTTGATTGATTTGTGAAATATTGCTTTTCTCTAGAAAAACAAAACAATTGGTCATTGCTAAGTCAAGCATGGCTTCAGACACTTTGATAAGAACACAATTCCCAGGGCCAGAGATCATGTATGTGTACCAGCTCAGGTACTTTTGTCTGGTGGGTAAGATCATTTTAATCCTCCTGGATTTTCGTTGTCCCAAAACCCTAAACAGAAGTTTTAAAAAACAGAAATGAGGCTCTGAAGGAAAGAAAAAAGATCTAACAGAAATCTGGGAGGCTCGGATTTTATGAAGGTATCCGCTTGCCTTTATTCTCTTGTGCAAAGCTCAAGTCCTCCTAACTCTCTCTTCCCCCTGACAGATTCCTTGTTGCTTTGTAATATTTAGGATTCGTCACTGCAGTAGGATCTCTCTGGGTTTTTATATTAAAGTACGGGAAGATTTTGATTGTGTGTTTCTGTATTTCTCGGTCTGACCTACGAGTGAAAAAGCAACCATAATTTAGTTACTGGCTTATGTTTATTGCCAATGCAATAAGGTTGTGCTGTCTGACATTTTCTTCTCACTGTGCTGAAGCTTTTAGCAAGTCTCTTTTCTTACAGGGAAAGCAGCCGAACTTGGCCTCTATTTACAGATGGGTTACACATTCCTTTAACACTGGCATGCTCTCTTAACCTGCTTAGGCTGCTTTCAGTGACTTAAAAACACAGTAATTGGCGTGAAGGGCTGCAGCTTTATTTTACAATATTCAATCATTCTTTTCTGGAGACCAAATTATGCAAAATATACTGTTCCTTATGGGAAGGGCTGGATTAACCAGGACTTTGCTTTTGATGGCTGGGGATGTCCTCAGGCATTGAGGTGCCAGGGGGTCCTGGAGCATTCTAACTCAGTTCCAGGGGAGATGGAATTGAGTTTCATCCCACCCTTGTTTCCCGTTTAGCTTTTTAGTTAGATACAAAAAGTTTAGAAGCTTTTTAAAAAAATCAAAAAGATGATTGAAGTAAATTCGGCTTCTGCTACATTGTTTTAAGGACCTGGAAATCTTTCCACCTAATCTCGTGAACAATCTGTTTTTTATACAAAACATACTTTCTTGAAACAAAGAGGATTATC
>NC_067399.1:478552491-478584991 GCF_016432865.1 Antechinus flavipes | reverse complement strand
GCCTTCTCTCTCCCCTACCCTGCCAGGAGAAAGAGTGTTAATTTCCAGGACATATCCACAGACAATTCTTCTCTCCCCCCTGCCCTCACCAAATACCAACAAGAGGGCCATTTAACCCCTGGGTTGGGAATGCCCATTTCTCTGAGTCCCAGGCTGAGATACTGCTCCCTTGCTTATTTTCTGTAGGCCAAGGATCACTTGTTGGATGCCAATAATTTTTGGTTACTGGTGACTGGGGTTTGATTTAAGGCAGGAACCTCCAGGGAAAAGGCTCCATGTCACAACCCTAGGCCATCGAGTCCCCTGTGCCAATGATTACTAATGCTTTTGTTTAAAACCTGTCAGAGGATGCCCAAATGAATGTCTATCAACCTCCAAATTCTGGCCTAAAGACTGAGCTGTTTGCATTATGCACGGGATATAGTTTAATATATTCATTATAGGTTGGCCCCACTTTAAGAAAACCTAGTATGTGGAAATCCGAGCTTAGAGAACAAATGTGATTATTCACATGCTAAAAAGGATTCACTGAAGGATTCCTTTAACTAACAGGAGCTCCCTTGGTGCATTTAAGTGTTTGATTGCGATCATTAACTACTTGACAGAGAGACAGGGGCAGTGGAATTTAAAAATAAAGTATTAGGAGCCACTGCCCAGTGAAGAGCAATTAGGACTGAAGATGAAGGCACTCTGAAATGATAGATCAATGGGCAAAATAGGACTCATTTTGAAAAAAAAAACTGATTTTTCTCATGACCATTTTAAGAACTTCTAGCTTTCACTGAGGTACACCTGTACTTATAAGTGATACATGTTATGGGGTTAAAGGCATTACAGAACTTATTCTTTAGCTGCTTTCCAAATCATGACTTGGGCTTTTAGGAAAAACAATCCTAAATATTTCAAGTATATTCCCCTATCAATGGTTGTTTGGGGGAAAAGTGAAGTTGGGAAAATTTAAATGTATGAATTTGAATTCATTCAAATGTACTCAATATGGATTCTTGGTATTCACACTAAAGTTTGTGCTAGTTGGTTGGAAGAGATGTCACCGGACTGTATGTCTCAGAAATCATCATCCTTAGGGACTCTCTGCCCTTGCATGACTTCCTCTCCTTTTCCTCTTTCTCTTATCCCAGACACAGCAGAGGCTGCTCAGTCTACAGGAGGGAGACTTACTGGGGAGAGGGATCATGATAGTTCTCTTCAAGTGTTGGAAGAGGTTTAGACTTGTTTTGCTTAGCTCTGGCAGGTACAACTAGGAACACTGAATAAAAAAGCAAGTTTATTCCTCATGTCCAAGAAATTTCCTAATTATTAAGATTATCTAAAAATGAAATGAGTTTATTTGTGAGGTAGTGAGTTCTCCTTCATTGGCTTCTAGTTGAGCCTGGATGACCTGTGTTGGGTGTGCCAGAGTGAGTGTTCTTGCTCACAGAAGATAGCTCACATTCCTTCTAGATCTGAGATTTCCCTAGAGGCCTTCATTCTGGCTTGTGGGCCAAAGCAGAACCAGGATAAAACCTTCAAATATTTGACAAATGCTATTGTGTCCTCTTCAACTCTTCTTTTATCCAGACAAGGCCCCCAATTCTTTTTCTTAGCTTTTTGTTTTCAAAATATATGCATAATTTTCACCTTAACCTTTCAAAACTGTGTGTTCTAAATTTTTTCACTCTTCCTTTTCCTCATCCCCTCCCTTAGACAGAAAATAATCCAATATATGTTAAACATGTACAATTCTTCTATGCATATTTCCACAAGTATCATGCTGCACAAGAAAACTCAGATCAAAAAGGGGAAAAAATGAGAAAGAAAACAAAAAGCAAGCAAACAACAATAAAGAAAGGGAAAATACTATGTTGTGATCCACATTCAGTCCCCACAGTCCTCTTTCTCGATGCAGATGGCTCTCCATCACAAGTCTGTTGGAATTGGCCTGAATCACCTCATTGTTGAAAAGAACCATTATCATCAGAATTGATCATTGCTAATCTTCTTGTTGTTTTGTACAATGTCCTTTTGGTTCTATTCACTTAGTATCAGTTCATATAAATTTTTCCGGACCTTTCTGAAATCATCCTGTTGATGATTTCTGATGGAACAATAATATTTCATAACATTCACGTACCATAACTTATTCAGCCATTCTCTAACTGATGGGCATCCACTCAATTTCTAGTTCCTTGTCACTACAAAAATGAGCCCTCAGTTCTTTAAGTGTATTCTTATATGGTATGATCTCAAGACTCTTCCTTGTTCTGGTCACTCTCATCTGAAAGCTTTTCATCTTATCAATGTCCTTCCTAAAATCTGGCACTAAGAGTTGGTCAAATAGTCTGGAAGGATCTGACCAGGATAGATTGCTGGGTAATTATTACTTTTCTAGCTCTCCCTGTAATTCTTTTCTAAATCTGTTTGAATTTCATAATTTCTTTAAATCTTCCTCCTTCATCTTCTTCATTTTAGTTTCTGATGAACTTTCTCCTGGATAAGGTAAGCCCTTGGTCCCATTCCCTTCTGTTTTTGCCAGACTTCTCCTTCCCCCTCTATTCTTCCTTCTTCCAACTAATCTTTAATCCCTTCCTACTTAGTGATTCCTTCCTTGACATCTACAAAGCATCCAAGTTTCCCCTATCTTTTCACTAACTTCTCCCATTTCTCAAATTATTGTTCTATATCTTTCTTTCTCAGCCAAAATCCTAGGAAAAGCTTTCTGTTTTTTTTCTTACAGCACAATTGTATTCCATTACAGTCATATACCATAATTTGTTCAACGATTCTCTAATTGATGGGCACTTCCTTAGCTTCCAGTTCTTTGCCACCACAAAAAGGGCTGCTATAAATATTTTTGTATCTATAAGTACATTCATTGCCTGCATTTCTTTTCCTCTCAGTCACTCCTCAATCCTTTGCAATCTGGTTTCTGACATTATAACTTAATTAAAAATGCTCTTTCCAAAGTCAACAATGATCTCCTAATCGACAAATTTAATGGCCTTTTTGTCTATTGACAACCTTAACTTCTCAGTAGCATTTGAGGGATGAGTGAAAGGATGAAAATATGGAAGTAATAAGTATATTTATATATTTAAAATATATATCATCATTTTCTCTCAGATATTCTCTTCTGGGTTTTTATGATATTGCTCTTCCATGGTGCTTTTGGCCTTCGTCACTGGAATACATTTATTTTAAATAGTCTATTTGTATAGACCAAGATTCTGTCCCAGGCCCTCTTCTCTTCTTTCTTTACACTTTTTGTCTTTTTTGTGTGACCACATCAGCTATTATGGGTTTAATTACCACTTCTATGTTGATGACTCCCAGACTTATATATTCATCTTTAGTCTTTCTTCTGAGGGTCAGTCCTACATTTTAAGCTATCTACTGGAAATTTCCAGCTGTATATCCCATAGACATCTTAAACTCAATACATCTAAAACAAAACCTATTATCTACTTATTCAAATTGTTTCATTCTTCTGACTTCCTTATTTCTTCCAAGGAAAGAATTTCTATTATCCTTTCAGTCACCCAGTTTTGCAAAATCTGTGTTATCCCCAGCTCCTCACTTTCCCCACACATCCAATTATTTGTCAAAATTTGTAATTTCTATCCTACAAAACCTTTTTTGCATTTGTCCCTTTTTTCTGAACTCATATGGCCTTGATTCTCAACACCTCTAGTTTGCAATATTGTAATGGTCCTAATTGATCTTTCAGCCTTAAATTTCTCCCTACACTAATCTATCCTCTATGGAGCTACTATCCTAAAGCAAAGGTCTAATCTTTTCAGCCCCCTATTCAAAAAACTCCTGTGGTTCTCTCCTGTCTCTGGAAGCAGATATGAGTCTTTTTGTTTGGTCTTTAAAGCTCTTTAATCTGACCTCCTCCTAACTTTCTAGCCTTTTTATACTTTCCATCTCTTCACATATTTTTCAGTCCAGTCAATTGAACTTTCTTATTTTTTCTCATACAGATACTGTTTCTTTGCTCTCCCCATTCCAGGAATGTACTCTCTCCTTTTCTCTGTTCTTGGAATCTCTAGATGCCTTTCAGACTCAGCTAAGATGCTACTTCTACATGAGACTTTTCTTGATTTCCCCTCTATCACCACTCTTCTTACCCAAACCCACCCCGCAACTACTGCCTTCTTCTAATGAGGCACCTAGGTGATCCAGTGGAATATCTCACTGGGTCTGGAGTTAGAAGGATCTGAATTGTGACCTCAGGCCCTTACTACCAAATGATCCCTGGCAATTTTTCTCTCAAACAACCTTCAAACAATATTGATAGGAGAATATTCTTAAAATATTTGGGATTGCTCTTCCTAAAAGCTCCTTGCAAAATTCATGAAATAATATTTGAAAAAATGCTTTGCACAATGCCTGAAACATAGTAGACATCACATAAATGTTTATTCCCTTCCTTTCTCAAAAATCTCTTTTATCTATGTTGTTCATTCTTATATTTGGACATATTATCTCCTAAGGTTATATTTTAAACTCCTTAAGGATGAGTCCTAGCACAAGGTAGGTGCTTAATAAATGCTTGTTTATTGATTAATTGCTTGAATGCAACCTAAGATTCATCAGGTTTTTGGGCAGCTGAATCACACTATTGATTCTTATTGAGATTTCAGTCCACTTAAGCTCTCTAATATTTCTCAAACTATAATTATAATAATCCAGGCTTGAAGGGATGAAAGCTCTGTCAGGCTGTTCAAAGAAAATGTTTATTTCTTCCTCTTTCATGGAAGGCATAACCCCTCCACCTGATACTTGATACTCCAGCGTGTCTTTGCCATCTTCTCAATCACAGATGTTCCCACCAAAGGTTCAGATTGCTTCTGAAGCAAGGCTTCCCAATCTATTCAGTTTGTGTCCATGCCTTCCTACAAATCTCTTAGAGAATCTATGTAACCGCCAAGTTTCTCCAGGTCTTTTAGTATTTTATCTATTACATTAAAATACTCAGGACGTCCATCTATTCTCCTTTGCTCAAATACCCCAAACATTCCCTGAAGAAGAGATTTCTCTATTGTGGAAGTGGATGGAGATACAACTCAACCACTGCCTTCTTCTGTAGGAGACTCTTCCTGGTTCCTTCCTGGTAGGGCTCTCCACCCCCACCTCAAGCTACTTTGCATCTGTTTTACTTGTGTTTTGCCTATACCTATGTATACACATTGATTCTCATAGTAGAATGGAGCCTTCTTGAAGGCAGGGATGAGTTTACCATATAGCTTTATTTTTTATATTTTAATTTATCATAATTATGTGTTTTGCCTATTCCTATGTATACACATTGATTCCTGTAGTAGAATGGAGTCTTCTTGAAGGCAAAGACTAGTTTACCTATATAGTTTTTTTTATGTTTAATTAATCATAATTATGTATTATAAATATATAGAAATAAAATGCAGTGCTTGGCATATATCAGATGCTCAATAAATATTTTTTTTGATTTATTGAGCAACAAGTTCATAAGTGAATAAAAGAATCTTTGAAAATTTTGTTAGAAGTGAAGATGGAGGGCTGCTTCCTATATCTTACAAATCTTGGCCTAAGATCACACAAATGGTAATCTTGGACCTAGAGTCGGAGGACCTGGTGTTTGCCTCAGTTTCCTGATTTATAAAATGAGCTGGAAAAGGAAAAGAAAAACCACTCTAGTATCTTTGCCAAGAAAATCCCAAATTGGGTCACAAAATGAACAATGGAAAGGATAGAAAAATTAATTTGTCAGCCCTTGTGGTTCATCCTTGTTTGTTAGGTACTTCTTTTGACCCCAGGTGTGGCTGGGAGATGTCTTGAGGAGGCTCTGTCTGTTCTCTTAGACCCCAGCTCTACATGACTTGTGGGGGATTCAGAAACCCAGTGAGTGCCAGTTTCCATGCCTGTCTGCACTGCCCTTTTGCTGGAGGGCTAATCCTAGGTGCTGCTGGCTCTTCACTCCAGGAAGTCTGAGGTGGTAAGGGAAAGCTGGGAGGATAATCTAAACTTAGATGGAAAGAACAGTCTTTCCTTTTTAAAGGCAAAATATGACTGTGGCTTAACTCCAGGTGAGGCCTGGACTGACCTATTCAGCTGCAGCCCATCCACAGGAGCCTTTGCATTTGTGATACGCCACGCAGGAGGGGACATTTCTAATCAGGCTCCGGGCACATGACCAGGCATCTGGGACTGTGTGTGATAATGCACTCATTGGTACTCCAGTGGCCTTTGAGAATGAATGTGTCTCCATAGGCACCTAACTCACTAGCATGAAGGGGCTTAGGCTCCAGGGAGGGCTGAAATGATGCACTTGAAATCCAGTCCTTCTCCTAGTTTGTAACACTAGTCAATCCCCTGCTTGTTTCCATGTCTGAAATAGAGATGGTTGAGCTCAGAAGAGTATGGTGAGGGATTGTAAATGCCCTTTAATTTTCATTCACATAATATATAATTTTAAACATTTTTTGTTACCATGTTCACCAGAAATTTTTGTTTTGTTTTGTTTTGTTTTTTTACCCCCCGATAGCTAAGAGCTAAGTCAGCCTTTATAATTTCTTAAAAGTCATTTTATAAGACATTTTTGGAAGAGAAAGGGGATCCCTTGTGATGTTCAGAAAGACTTTGAAGAGATGATAGAAACCATTTCAGAGTTTAGATTTTGAGGTTCTGACTTCAAACAGAATTTCAGACACTTAATACTTGTATGACTTTAACTCACTTCATTTCTTAGGATTTCTGTGGTCAGGTAAGACTCAATGACCACTATGGTTCCTTTTTTTTTCTCTACATGTGACCTTCACCAAAAACACTGTTATCTATAGAATATAGACTTCTTGAAGGCAGTAGCTATTCTCTGCTGCATTTATATGTAGTGTCTGGCACAAACCAGGTGCTTAATAAATGCTTATTGAGAAATTAGGGGGTTAGGATCCAGGAACTCTTATCTTAGATGTGTCACAGACTTACTGTGTGAATTTGGATCTAGGTCTAGAGTGGGAAAGAACCTTAGAGGTCACCTAATCCAACCTCCTTTTACTTCACAGAAAAGGAAACTATAACCCATTTGGGGGGTTTCTTGGCAAAGATACTGGAATGGCCTGCTGTTTCCTTCCCCAGGCCATCTTAAAGATGAGGAAACTAAGGTAAATAGAGCTATGAAGTGTCAAGAGGCCACATTTGAACTCTAGTCCTCCTGAGTTTACTTATTATCCACTGTGCCATCTAACTGCCCCATTTAAAAATAGTAAACATACAATGGAGAATTTGAACTCAGTTCCCCTAAATCTGGAACCAGTATGGTCTTCACTAATCCAGAATGCTGCCTCTTTTTCTCTCTAGGCTTCATCTGTATTGTTGAGAGGATTGCACTAACTGTTTCTCAAAGATACTTCAAGCTCTAAATGCCTTGTAATGTTATTTCACCTTTCAATCCAGACTACAATTTCCCTTCTTATTTTTAGCAATTATTTTTTAAAAAATACCTGAACACTGATCATAATTTGCTAGTCTTTAACAATACAAATATTTGCTTTCTGGAAGCACTGTTGCATGGAATGCCTAAACTGCAGTCTAAGTGACTGTGGGAATATTTGAGGTCAGAAGGCTGACCTTTGGGTAGCTGGATATAATAAAACCTTTCCTTGTTCCTTGTTGTCTATAGAGAGAGTCACTCTATAGAGAGGGATGGCAGAATGGCCACCTGAGACAAAGTCCTTTTGGCTTTCAGAAACTATCACTACCACTGCTAATAATGCTAATATTAATGCTGAATGATTCCTTTTTCTGGGAGATTACTGCCACCCTTCCTTTCCCTCTTGGGGGTACCTAGCTTCAGACTGTAAAATATAGTTATGAACCAATAAGTTAATTAGTGGATACTTGTTAAATTGGGGCAGCTAGATGGGCTAGTGGATAGAACAACTGGTCTAGAATTAGGGGGATTCGAATTCAAATGTGATTTCAGCCACTTTCTAGCTATGTGAGCTTGGGCAAGTCACTTGACCTGTTTGCCTCAATTTCGTCATCTGTAAAATAAGCTGGAGAAAAAAATGGCAAAACCAGCCCAGTATCTTTGCTAAGAAAACCCCTACTGGGGTCACAATAAGTTGGATATAACTGAACTAAGCTATTGAATACCTGCCATGTGCCCAGCACTGTGGTAGATATAGTAGGGCAAATGACTATAATGCCTGGTTCCTGCCCTGAAGAAATGAAGAAGTATAGGTTTGCAGGGCTTTCAAAGGAGCCCTGGATCTGTTATCAGAAGTGCTGCCTCTGTTCTTTATATGTTTTTTAACTATATACATATATGACTACATGTTGACTCCCTTATTAAAAATGTAAACTCCTTTAGAGCAAAGGTTATTTTGCTTTTGCCTTTATTTTTCCAGCACTTAGCACAGCACCTGGAATACAGCAAGCATTAAATAAATGCTTGTTGATTGATTTCTTCATTAATCTTCTACCTTTTATTTACGTGACCTTACACAAATCACTATATCTATTCAGGTCTTACTTTCCATGTCTATAAAATAAGAAAGTTTGACCAAATGACCTCTGAGGTTTTTTCCATCTCTAACTCTTGACCTTAAGTATAATTGCCTAACAAGGCTTTTTTTCACTTGTTTGTTGTAAGAAGGGAAGAGAATCAGGAGAAAGGCCTTTGAAAACAATTGTAGAAAGAAGACAAATCCATGAAAAGATTAAGGGTTGGTTCCATGTCACCAAAGACGAAGCAGACTAGTTTCTAAGCTAGAATAGTTGGCCCACTTCTGTAAACCTATTTGCAATATAACAGAATTCTGTTATAATCAGGGGACTGTAGGATCATAGATCTAGAGCTAGCGAGGGGAGACCTTGGAGTCTTTCTATCTAGTCCAATCCTCTCATTTTACAGATAGGCAACTGAGGTCAAGGGAGGTAAGATAATTTGCTCAACATTACCCAGGTAGCAAGTGCCAGAGAAACTTGGTCGTTTAGATTTCAAGCATTGTTCTTTTTCCATATACCATAATGATCTTTATAGTTGGTTTTAATGGGCTCTGACCAGTGGGTCCTTACATTCATTCCAAGCTAGTTGCTTTATCTTCACACAGGATACTATTTATCATGGAGAAGTAATCACTATCTTCTTAGGAGCTCTGGTACATGTCTACAAACCTCTCATATGACGTGCTATATAAAACCCACCAACAAGGCCCAAACCTTTGTCCACTGCTTCTACTGTCTACTTCTAGGCTTCCCATTCAGGGACAGATGCCTTCAGTCTAGACTCCATTTTTGGAGACAGTATTTTAGTACTGCCTACAAGACAGCTTATTCTCATCTTATAAATTTAATATTACTAGTTTTTATAACCCAAATGACATTTTTTTTAACAAATAAACAAATGCTAACTGCCAACTTCCTCGGTGGGACAGATGCGAATCAGCTTTAGCAAGTGCATAGATGACATATCAAAGAGTACATTGAGTAATCCTTCTCTCACTTAAAGCTTTTTCCAGATCATAGACAAATACATGGAGCTGTCTAAAATAGGAATCCTTGCCACAAGTTTATTCTTAGAGTTAAAGAATTTGCATGTTGTAGCCAGGTGAGTATTTGTATAAGACTGCTGTGAAGTTGGGAACTAGGGGAAAGTCATCTTCTATCATAAGGCTAATTGTAATGGGAACATGCAGGGAAGATGCTCTGGGTTGATTTATTATTTGCTATCGATGTGGCTATGTTTTAATTTTTTCTATACAAATAATTTAGTTGTAAGGACGCAGACTGATTTTTTTTTTTTGGCAAAACAGTTCTAGTTAGCTAATTTATTTTTCAACTTTAAAACATCAGCATTTTATAGATCTGAATTTCACAATGTGAGGATGATTGCTACGTACAATTTGCAAAATTGTGATTAACCAGCCCCTGCTTTGAGTCAGTTCTCCCTAATTCACAAAGGCTTCCAAGAATAGTCTGCACAAAATTCAGTTTGCAAATTGCAGGGCAGATTTTTAGAGGGCAGTTTAAAGAATGAAGTCCTAAGGGTTTTATCTATATTTATATCTCTTGTTAAGCCAAACCCTTATGTAAATGTTACAATCTGTAAATAACAAGCAAGAGCTGCTTTCTTAAAGGGAAGATTGCATCTCCATTTTTGAGATGTAGCAAAATTATTAAATGACAGAATTGACTGAAAGGCAAGTATATTTGGAACCCACTAATAAACATTAATCTATATCATCAGCTGTATTTGTGTGGGTATTTAAAGGTTTCAAAGTGTGGAGACCTTTCAGTTTACAGCTACATTTCTCTCAAATTGAAAAACACTGCCCTTAGTGATGGCTTGGAAAAAAAATGGGGATGACTGTTGTATACTTTTACTTTTTATAGCCATTAATGTTGCAGTAAATCTTGTATTATTGTATACAGTCTAGATTATTTTTCATTCTTTTGCCTTTGGACAGGAAAGAAATTACTGGCTCCCATCAGCGTTATTGGCAATCGCCATATTTTGACATCTGTTCCTTTCTAAACATTTTACCAACCTTGATGAAATGTAGTTTAGTGTTAGAAACTGACTTGAAGAAAAAATTGGATGATAAAAAAATAACATTGATTAAATACCAGAAGTAATTTACCAATGACTATCAATATTTTGAAGGCCACTTCAATTTATTTTTTCTTAAATCTAGATAACTTATAGAAATTTTAATCATGTTTAATCTTTGAATTAAACTGAATTAGTGGCTTCTCATTTTTAAATAGATGTATAGTGGACTCATTCTAGTCAATTTTAATCAAACTCTTTGGGCTCTATTCATAAGGAATGTTTTCGATCTTTCTCAGAGAAACCATGTAATATACTTTCTTCTAGCAAATTATGCTTTCTCAATTCATTAATTTTTTTTATTCCATTCCCTTCCTAGAAGAGCACCCGGCTTCTTACAGGGTCAGGAAATTCTAAAAGATTAAGGGATGGGGTGGGGAGGGCAGGATGATAGAGATATAGTAATAGGAGGACCCAGATCTCACTGTGTGAAACAAAGACAAGGGTAGGCAAATTCTGGACCAGGCAAAATAGCTTTTTTCAGGCAGTGTCTACATATTAAAAGTAAATTGGAAATTTTTTGGATTATTCAAGCTAAGGAATGAAAATATGGCTCTGAAATAATTCAGATTGATTTGAGCCATTAGACCCCATATCTCCATTTAGCCTGTGGCAGAATCAGGGCACTTAATGTTTATTTCATTGAAAGAATGGTGGATGCCAGTTACAATGATTAAAGTGAGCTGCAGATATATCCCAACAGTGGCCACAGTTCATTTCCCAAGCCTCCACCAGCCATCTTGCAAATGTATATGACTGGTCTAGAGTCTATAAGCTCTATGATAATTTTCTGTTCTTCAACTGTGAATATCCAGTTCCTAGAATTACAGTCTCACAAGAATTCAAGCTGGAAGACATCTTAGAGACCAATCAGGTAGCCTTATTTTGTATATGGGGAAAAGGAGGCTCAGAATAGAGAAGTCACTTTCCCAAGAACATACAACCAAATAGTATTAGAGAAAGAACTTAAATCTGGCTTTCCTGATTTTAACTTGAATCTTTTTAAAAAATCATTTTACCACATTGTATGACCTATCTTCTGCCCTTGAATTTTCTTCACATCTCTCTGAATTGGCTTTTTCATTGAAACAAGGGGACAAATATTACAGAAATAGACAGAGTGATTCATATCTGGACATGTTTCCTTTCTGTGGGGAGAATAATAGTAATAGACATTTATTCTGAGGAAAAGCAGCTTTTGTGATGAGCCAGTTGATATATACATATATATATCAACAATTATGGTACCATGTCTAGTTTTCCACGAGCTCCTATTGAGATCTGTTAACCTGTTTCTCTTTAGTTTGACATCACTACCTAGTGGATTGAGTTGAACTCAGTCAGAGGAAGGCCTAAGTGCAAGTCCTTCATCTGCTACATTGGCTCTGTGACTCTGAACGAAGTGACTTACAAAGGGAATTCACACCTGAATTGATAGAAATAATCTTCTTCTTGTGAGTTCCTTACTCTGACAAAATCACATAAATAAAAAATAGGAAATTTATGTGTTGAACTAGACGAGAACACACTAACCCTAAAACCCCTGTGGTCCAAACTGGAAAGAAATCCACATATGTATACATGTAGTTATGCATAAATGTGTGCCATAAGTATATACAAGTATGCTGATTGCTATGTCGATAATGGCTCTTAGCAATTTCCCACACATTGTTAATTTGAATTACCTTCCTACAAAAGTGGACACAGGAGATTAATTGATTCTTCTGAAGTAATACAATGAGTTGGTAGAGGAGCTCAAATTGGAACTCAGAACTTTTTATTAGCCCAATGTACCATTGCCAAATTTACATTAATCACTACTGAAAATAAGAATTCTGTTTTTCATGACTAAAGTACAAACACTAGTTATTTGCTACAGAGAAGAGCAATTAGCAAACTAATGAATTAGGGTGCTTTTTATGCTTGATAAAAGGAATCACATATTTTTAAAATAATACATTTCCCCCTCCCCCACATACTTGATTAATGCCAATAGTGACTATGAGGAAAAGAAAATTTGTATTTCCATGTGTATTTGATAATGTCATATTTCACAAGGATATATTGATATTATGATATACTCAAAGGAGAGATATTAGTCTGTTTGATCTTTAGTTGTGATTTAAAAATTTTTTCACACAGAAAATATTATTGTTAGGGACAAATTCAGTTATGACTTCTATTGGAAATAGAAATTTAGTTATCTTATTACTGTCTTGGTTTAGATTCAAATCTGTTAAAGAATTTTCAAAGTTCAAAGATTGTGATTTTTGCTATTGATTCCTAGTGTTCTGACATCACATAATCTAGTGCTTTATGGGGCTATCATATGCATATCACTAGGATCTGACTGACTGGAAACTTGTGAGACTGGAACTGTCTTGTCCAAATTCAATTGTTTTCATACCACTGGGTGTACTGGGATCACCTGAATGACAGAATGGGTGTGATGAGGATAAACAAAAGTAGACACTGAAAAAGAAAGAGATTTCTTTGTAATATGAAACAAAGTCCATAGAATTCTACCCTGCTATTAAGGAATGTTATACCAACCTAATTATCATTAATCATTTCTTTAGTGCCTGACTTCCACTTGGAAGGCTCCCCCTCCTCCAATATAGCTCCTCCCCATCCTTCAGTGCCCAGATTAAGTCCACTGCCTGTGTGGAACCTTGTTTGATCATAGTTCTATGACTTTCCTTTGAATTTTTAGGTATATTTATATTACATGTCTTATTCACAACTTGTAATGGTATTATATTCAATGAACCAACCAATAAATATGTGTCAAGCACTGTGCTAGCCTTTGGGCACACAAAGGCAAAGATATTATAGTTCCTGCCCTCAAGGAGTCGGGTGAGACAATAATGTATATTCATATAAATATATTGTCTCCTAATTGTTTGGGTTATGTCAGTTTCATCTCTTCTGTGAGACTGTTTTCCTATAGGGCAGAGACTAGATTAATCTACTCCACTGACTATCTTTGTAATTTTGTAATTTTTTCTTAATACAAAATATCTTTCCTGAATACCATTTCTGCTTATATAGTGTCACCATATATTAGAATGTAAGTTTCTTGAGGGCAGGAATTGTCTTTGATTTTGTATTTGTATGCTTAGTGCTTAGTACCGTGATGGTCATATATTAAACACTTATTAAATGCTCATTCACTCATTCATTCATTCTCTTGGTTCATGTATAACACTGCAGATTTCTGAGTATATGTTAAATGCAAATTGAATTTATCTTTTGCTGAAATCACTTTGTTGCTATTTATCCTAAAACTGGGAACGAGTCCCAGTTAAACTAGCTTTTAACTAGTAGAGTTTGGCTGTATATCTGGATGTATACTTTTGAATTATCAGGACTTGGAGTGGCTCTGCATAACCTTTCCCTCCTCCTTTCAAGCCTATAATTCTTAGTTCATTCACACATGGTGTCTTCTGTGTAGAAGCTCACCTGTTTAAATACCTGCAGTTACTAGTCAAGAAAAGAGATAAATACCTAACAGCTGTATTGGTCCACCCTGGGATTATTGCCTTCTGGACACTGTTTTTCCTACCTCATGTGGCTCCCACCTGGGACACTTTAAGGGAAGAAATACTGAGTACTTAATGGAAGGATTTGTTGGGGTTCAAAGCCATACTAACAAAAAGCATGCTTCATGTTTTGTGAAGCACCTTGTGCTGGGAGAAGACCTGGGGCAGGGCTTTTTCTTCTTGTAAATTGATTTTGATATGCTCTAGGCCTCTTTGCCAATCTGCTTCTTCTTTGAATATGTAGAACAAGAAAAGAAAAGAAAAAAACCAAGAAGATGGAGTGGTGTTGGGGGAAAGGAGGGTTTTAGTCTGTCCTGATTTTGACTTTGATTTTGAAGGCTCTCTCTCTCCCCTACCCCAAATTGTTTTCTTTCCCTATACTAATTGCTCTGCACATCTGGAATATCATAGACACTCCAAAGGGAACCCAGTAACAGCTTCACCTGTAGTTGAACAACTTGACAAAAAAAAATCTCTAAGATCTATTTTCAAACGTTTTTCTTTTTTCCCCTTTTCAAATTTGGAGATTCATGTTCCTTTAAGAAATGGCTGGACATTGCAAATGTACCCTGTTCAACCGTGGTATCCTCTTTTTCATCTTTACACACATATATAGACACACAAACACCCCCCAACACATGTACATGACACACACATACACACACACACACACACACACACACACACACACACACCCTCCGTCTCTTCTAGGCACTTAACTCCAGACCAGCAGCACCCTTGCTATTCTAGTCCTGGATCATTCTTGAGTAGCTAATTTGCCCACAATCAATAATTTTATTCTTTTAAAGAAATTACTGAATATTTCTAAGTGTATGCATGGGGAGGGGAGAAAGCACAGTTTGCATCATTTTAGATTTAAGGTTGTGGCACTGTATTTAGAAGTAATGAATAATTAATTCCGATTGAAAAAAAATAAACACATGCAGTCAGAAAATGATTGAATTGGGGGGGGGGGATGATACTTAGTGATTAAAGCTTGGAATGGACAATAACAAGGAGAAATGCAGCAACATTAAAACGAGGTAGAAATAGGGCTGGATTTAAAATGAGCAAATATTCCAGGACCAACCCTGACACTTCTGAGCCACTATATTATGGAGCCACATTAACTGGAAAAGTCAGTCAATCTCTTTGAGCCTCAGTTTCCTTATCTGTAAAATGGATAGCAATATCTCAACTACCTCTTTTGCAGCTCTGTGGTGAAGCTCAAATGAGATAATGCATCTAAAGTACTTTGTAAACCTTAAAGCTCAAATAAATGTCAACTATTATTATTATTATTAGCACCTTCCTGTGAGGCTATCAAGGGGCTCTAGTTTGCATCTTCTTTTCTCTTCATGCATTTCTCCTTCATGCTGACAGTCAATACTTCAGACTTTAGGGTACTAGCTTAATTGTCAATAAACCCCAATCAGTGCCCGAAAAAAGCAAAATAACCTATTTTGTACCTATTTCTCACTTTCTTTTTTTTCGGTTTGTATTTCTCTATTTATTAGTAATTTAGAACATTTTAACATGTTTTTACATTTTTTTTAATTAAAGCTTTTTATTTTCAAAACATATTTGCTGGGGTGTACTGAGATCACCTGAATGACAGAATGGGTGTGATAAGGATAAACAAAAGTGGACACTGTAAAAGAAAGAGATTTCTTCATTTTGCAAAACCTTATGTTCCAAAATTTTTTCCTTCCCTTTCCCCCTTCTCTAGATGGCAAGTAATCCAACATATTAAACAGGTGCAGTTCTTCTATATATATTTCCACAATTATCATGGTGCACAAGAAAAATCAGATAAAAAAGGAAAAATAAGAAATAAAATAAAATGCAAGCAAACAACAATAAAAGGTGAAAATACTATGTTGTGATCTATAGTTTTCATAGCCCTCTCTCTGGTGCAAATGACTCTTGAAAAGAGCCATGTTCGACCTATTTCTCAGTCTTTCTCACATCAGAATGCCCCTTTTGCCTCCCATTCCACCCTGCACTCATCAGTCTGCTACACTAATTTCATTCTAAGATGTGGAGTGGATAATATCTTAATATGGTATAGGGGGGTGATGTTGATTTTGATAGGAGATGAACTCCTAACCTAGAAGAAGAAATTACTCAAGCATAGAAGTTCAGGACTCAAAGGACCCTTAGAGGTCATATCATCTAACTTTCTACTCTATGCAAGAATCTCTAACATCCTTGACAAGATTTTTTGTAACTCTTCTGTGGTAAAGAATCTGTCGTGTCTCATGGCAACTCATTCCATTTTCTAGGCTCTTGTGGTCTGAAAGTTCTTCTTTATATTTGTTGAGCCAAAATCTATCTTTTATTCACTTCTATCCATTGGTTTCTGTTTTCTGGGTCCCCAGAAAATAATCTGTCTTCCATATGACAGAAATCCATGGATAATGATCTATTTCCAACAGTGTGACAGGATGCTGGGGTTTTTGCTCCCCAACCCTTCACTAACCACACAATATGGGGATCTGCCTGATAATCTTGGAATATCAATAGTAACTTCAGTTAACAGATCAGTTAGGGTATAAAGAGATTTAATCCAGTTCATATTCCTGATTCTGAAATTTAATTTTTCTTAACAATGGGAGAATAGGTGTAGGAGAGGGCTTTTCTTGATAAGTATTTAATACATTTTGTTGAATTGAAATGAAAGGTCCGACAATAATTACGAATGTGATATTTTCAGATGAGTCTGAATATAAAGTGAAGATTTTTTTCTGTCTCTGAATCTTACACACACACACACACACACACACACACACACACACAAATGCACACATACTCCTTCCTCCCCCATCCCCATGTCCCATCCATGCTTAAATACTATGGGCTTACTGTGAGATGTGGGCAAGTTCCTTTCTGTCCCTGACCTCAGTTTCCTTACCTGTCAAATGAAGTCAGACTGGATTGTCTCTGGGGTCCCCTCCCTCTTTGGCTGACTTCTGGTTCCATGATGTGTGCGGTATGACTGCACTCACATGCCTGTGGGCCATAGTACATACCTTCTGTTTTTCTTACTAAATCACAAACAGAAATTGAACTTGGGGTCACACATGAAGTCATGAGTGTAAGTTTATTTTTTTTCATGTGGAGTGTTCCTTATTTACAGTCAAAATCCCCTAAAGATTAAGCTTTAAAAAGATTTACTAGTGCAGGGGTCAGATGCTAACCTTTGCCATGCCTGAGGCAAGAGTTCAGAATTCAAAGATGGTAAGGGGGCTTTGGAAGGAGACTTTGAAGAGGTCCTTGTCCTCTTTTTTATGGAATAGCTGCACAGACAGAATAGATGCTTTTGATTCCATAACCCCACGTGCAAAAGGGTGTATTGAGGGCATGGAAGATGCTCAAGGGTGGCAAGGTTGAAGCCTTAGTCATAGGATTGATGGGATCCTGCAGACTAACACTTGATATAACATGGCTTTGATGGCCAGGCAGATTTTAGAACTCAGATTCAGAGTGAAATCTTCTATTCAGTCCCCGGTCAAAATCTTTTCTTCCCCTTGACTGCTGGGTACAAAGTCTCTGGGAGAAAATCTTCTGTACTCACTTGGGCTTTTCTAGGAAAGTCTTTGATTCAATCACTGTCAGTGCTTTGAATATTCCATTGTCTCTTATGAGAAGTCATTTTAAATCTATGTCTTTATAAGAAAGAAAAATTGTTCCCTATATTACTGGCCATCTAGGAAGATGTGAGTTGTGCTGAGATTTAAAAAAAATTTTTTTTTTGGAAGGGGAGGTGGGATATGTGCAGTTCAATTTCCTGTTCATTCCCATCCTTTTGTTTATTGATTTATTTTTAAAAGGATCCATTCTGGTCAAATGTATGCAAGAGAAGCCCACTTCCTCTCTGCCTGTGTATATAAAACTCACGCTCAAGTCTGGGGGATTTATGCAGATATCTGAAAGAGGCCCACCATTAGACTTGGTCTGAGGGAACTCTGTGGGGCCCCTCTGAAACTTTTCTCATGATTCTTTCCTCAATTGTGCCACCGCTTCATTCACAAACAAAATGAGCTGACCGAGGGCTACTGGGCCTCCATTCCCCCACATCCTTTCCAAACCCAGCCTCTCTGCCATGATCAGCTATTTTATGAGTAAAATGGGGTGTTTCCTAGGCCTGCATTTCATTTTCACTTATAATTATCTCCACATAAGTCTTCAATTTTGGATTTTGAATTGGATACACATGAACACTGCCGTGCATGTAAAAAGATCAGTGACAAAAATCACAAGATATTTGCATACCGTAATTATTCCCTAAGTTGGGCCCAGCAAGTCTTTGTTTGGAAGGCCTGGGGACCGGTGTGAAGTGGTCAGTTGTCCTTAGCCATGTAGCAGGCTGGGCATAAGGCACTGGTTGGGTTCTTCTAAGTGAAGAAGTATGTCTTTAGCCTGAATTTGTTCCTGAGGGACAAGCTGTTTGTCTGCTTTTTTTTTTTTTTTTTTAATCCAAGGCAGGTTATTGGTCTTGGAATCTTCATGCCATGGGCACAGTGGGAAAAACTGGAAGCCATAGTGCCCCAGAGGATGGGGGAAGTTGCCAGAGGTGCCCTTATGGATTTCCTAGTGCCCGTGTCTCCCCTAGCATGTTAAGTAGCTGTGAGCTCCATTATGATCCATCTGTAGGACTTTATTGGACGTCTGCTCAGTGCTCAGTCCTGTAGAACACCGACTGGCTATAGACAGACAGACGTCCCCCTCCAAATTCAGCCATTTCGAAATGGTTCTGCAGAGCAGAGGGGACAGATGTGCCCTCTGAATTTGGGCAAAGCCAGAGACTTCCCTCATTTTCCTGAGGACTGAGTGGCCAGGGCAGAGGTACTTTCATGGAAGAAAGAAACCCTCCTTGATAGAGCCAGAGTTAGTCATGAGTTAGAACTGCCTCGGGGTAGCTTTAACTTATGCACTGAGCTGGTGCTCCTATCATAGGCAGCATACCACAGAAACCACAGCCTCCAACTATGATACCAAATGAACTCATATGCTATTAGAAAGGTTGCTTGTGTAATCCATTCGCGGGGCTTTATTCCGCCCTTGATCTGCACATGGAACTCGATGGGAGTTCTTTGCAATGGCTAGAGGGTAGGACATGGTTCTTAATAATCACTTGTTCAATAAACAGTGATGTATTATTCTGGCTGTCCACGTATCCCTAACTAACTGCTCAAGTTCAGTTGAAATCATTTTGTAATGCAAATAGTTATTTGTACCACATGTGAGCTAGAAAAATAAGGGATCGTAGGTCTAGAGCTGGAGGGGATCTCAGGAATTATTTAGTGCATCCCTGTCCTTTTAAAGATGAGGAAACTGAGACCTGAAGAGAGTAAGACACTTGCATTAAACCACATAAATAGGAATTAAAAACTGAACCTCAATCTTTTGAGTCAGTGAGTAAGCTTTCTTTAGTATCCCAGTGACTCTCAATTCAGTACGGACACACTATCTGAGGGAATAAAAGAGTGATTATAACAGTGGACAACATGTAAGAAAAAGGTTAGGAATGTCCTTCTTGTCTAAATGATCATTGAGGTGTAAATTGGGAAGTGGCTCATTCTGTACTATTCATGGATGTCATAGCAGGTCTAACATTGGAGATCATCTTAACTTGCTCCTTCATTCTTACATGGGAGAAACTGAGGCCCAGAGAGGGAAGCAGCTTACCTAAGATCACAGAGCTAATAAATGGCAGACCTACATCTAGACCCAGCTCTGTGATTGCTTTGCTTTGTGTTTTGCTGCTGTTGCTGTTTCCATGATGTCACGGCTTTCTCTTGTTTCCTTCTCTGAGATATAGGATTTTGAGCTGGAGGGAAAATTAGATATCATCTTGTCTACCCCACTCATTGTATAGATGAGGAAACGGAGGCTCTGAGGGCCAGTTTCAGAGCCTGAGGTCAACTAAGCTGTAAGTTAACAGAAGTGGGATTTGAACCCTGGTTCCTGTTCCAAACTCAGCATGCTGTCACTTTTTCATACTCTAATTCTGGTCTCCCAGAACCCATCCCAAAGTCCAGCTACAGCATATGGACTTCATCCAAGTCTGCCAGGTCTTTCTCGGGACCTTTGTGAGGCTAGGAACTTAGGACTGCTTTGAAATCAGGGACCAGCATTTGTTCACATTTAGCTTTGTTCGCATTTGGATTCTCCTCCATCACCTCCTCTTTCTTCTTTCATGCAATGGAATCTCAGAATATGAATGATGAAAGACATAGGAATGCGGTCCAGGGTCTGATGTGGTTAGGTGAGGAGATATCTTTTAGATATCATGTATAATGGATTTTATTTAGGGTCTGATTTTTAAATGCCTGTATGTGGAGAGAGCCAGTATTTATGAAAGAGCACCTCAGATGTCAGAAGGGGTGAGAACAGGGCGTCTCTCAGCCATCTAAATAGACAGACACCTGTACTTAGCAATATCCGAGCTCATGTGCTGCATAACTTCAGAAGGCCAGAACAGAGTCTTTATTGAGCAAGGTCCGAAAGGATTGAAACAATCAGCTTATAGGGAATATTTTTACTTCAGAGGAATGTGGTTTTGCTCCCTGAAAACATATCCTTTGCATAGAGTACAAGCATAATCCTACGCCAACTTTGCCCTTAGAGTAAAAATATGCTTAATAGGAATTTCAGGGGTGGGTTGGAGTGGTGGGGGCGGCAAGGGAAGAATCTATTTCAAGCCCATCCAATGGAATATCTACTTATAGATGGAACTGTAAGTGAATAATGTTAATGGAGTTCTGTTTTGTAAAGTGCATGGGACAACTAATATAATCAAGCTCCCATAAAAGTGGTGATTAAATTACATTTAAGAGAAGACCTAATTTATGACCTTTAAAGAGTAGTTTTCAGAGCTGTCTCCTTGATGGGTATTGTAAAGTCCAGGTTTTGTGCACTGAGAAGTCTTATCAGGCTCATCTCCCTGGCTGCATTACTGCACCTCCATTTGGGCTACTATGTGTTTTTAGGGTCATGTCTATATTTCCATTAAAACACATATTTTCCTGGAGATTTATTATGCCAGTGGAAAATTTTGCTCTGGGGTGTAACTTAGCTTACCAGATCTGCACTGGGGAGAGATACTTTCTCCACCAAATTTCTGAAAAAATCAAAATTGATTTGGGTGTTATTGAACTGTAGTATCTGATTTCTTTTTAATGGGGATTGAGCAGACGAGACAAAAACATTAGAGAAGAATATGCTTCTGCTAATAATTTATTTTTAATATGACAAATGTTTCTTTTCTGGTCACCTGCTATAGATGGAAAGCATTGGTGCCTGGACTATGAATTTTTTTTTCATAGAACCTGAGACTGTTAGAGCTGGGGGGAAGTAAACTTTAGATTCATCTAAATCAGTCCCGTTTATTTAATAGATAAGGAAAGTGAGGCCTACAAAGGAGACTCACTAGCCTGAGGACATTCAGGTTGTAAGGGAAAGAACTCAAACTTAAATCCTTTAAATTTAGTTGTCTTTCCTTTCTATTGTGCTTGGACTAGAGAACTTTTGAGATTACTTCAAGCTTTGAGATTCTATGATTTGAAAATGCTTACCTCTTGCCCCACATTCCCTTCTTCTGCTTAATGCTGATTCGTGGCAGCTATCACAATGCCCTGAGCTGTGCAGGCATTCTAGTGATAAATGTTCATTGTACTTAGAGAAGCCGTGGATGTGTACCTGGAAAACAGTGCTCAAAGAAATCCCATATGAGCATTCCACTTTAAATAGTATTTAAGTTTGAAAATCACTTTCCTTGATAAATGATATAATAATACAGTAGTTTTAGCACTAGAAGACCTGAGTTCAAGTCTTACCTCTGGATTTTACTGCTTCTGTGATCTCAGACAAATCATTAACTGATTTTGGTTGTGGGCTTCTTTATCTGTAAAATAAAGAGGCTGATATAAATAGTTTCTGTGGTACTTTTTAGGTTTAGATCTATGATTTCTAGGAACTTAATAGGGCATAAAATATACAAAGTTTGTGTCAAGTCACTCTCCAAGCAATGTAATTCATCACTCTTCAGTTGAGAATAGGCAGTGATATTAGTTGTCTTTTTGAGTGGATCCCTTTGAAGATTCCTTGGTTAAATCAATCAATCAGCAGGCTCTTTGAGTAAGTGGCTAATAGTTTCCAGACATGAGACTAGATATAAAAGTTGAACAGTCCCTGCTCTCAAAGAGCTTATGTTTTCTAGGATCAGGGACAGGGAGGGTAGGATAGCGAGAGTCTAACATCCAGCACAGTCACAGTTAAGTAAATATAAGGCATATTCAAAAGAAATACTAAGCTATTTCTGGGGTGGGAAGGCTCTAGCACCTACAAGAATTAGGAAAGTCCTCTTAAAGGAGATGCCTTGAGTTAAACCCTGAAGATAACTTCTCAAACGTATCAAGAGTTAGAGGTGAGAAAGGGGTGTATTCCAGGTGTAATGAAGGCAAGAGATGGAATCTTGGGCAGAGGGTGCAAGTCAGTGGGCCAGTTTAGTTAGAATGTAGTATACAAAGGCCAGTAAATAACCCGAAGAACTAGGCTGGAGCCAGATTCTGATGGATTTTAAATGCAAACAAAAGGAATTTCTGTTTTATCCTGGATCTTCTTAAATGGGTGATTGACATAGTTAGTTGTGATAAATCAGAAAATCAGAGGTAATCCTGCTCTTTACTAGCTATTTGTATTTACTGAAAGAATACTATATTTTTTTTTGGAAGAGAAAGGGGAAGGTGGGAGGAGGATGGCAATGATCAACCTCATCCATATTCCCAGAGACAGGATGGGGGATCTGGGCACAAGCTGTTAACAGTATAGCAGATGGACCAATATCATTTGCCTTCATGACAGATTACTGTTTCTTATTGAAGAGTTTCTGAGACCACAAATCATTGATTTCATCAATATCAGTTTTAGTAAACCTTATCTCTGGCCTGATAAAAATGTGTATTGAGAATTAGCTAACTCTGATTTTAAGTAAAGCATGGACCCAATCCCAGAGCAATGCATCAAATATGCTGACTGTCTATCCCAATTCTTTAGTGTATTCTGACATAAGATGGGGTAGACTGGTAGCATAGGTATTCTATTTTGAGCTATGTCTAGGATATGTAGTTTAGAAACTTGCAGTTTAATGTAGGTGATCTTTTGGGGATCCTACTATTTTCTTAGAAGAGACCTAAAAATGAAAAGGGGCTTCTGTGACTCTCAGCTTACATTTCAATAATTCAGAAAATAATAATTCACATTTCTATAGCACATAAAGTTTGACAATATGATCTTTTCAAAACAAGCCCATGGGATTACTGATTGATCATGCAAACACTGTTGACACATACCTAGAATTCGAGAAAACATCTGACAGTGTATCTCATATAATCTTTGTGGACAGGCTGGAGAAATAATGGGGTAGATAATTGTAAAATTAAGAGGATTTGGAACTGGTTGAATAGTATGATTCAAAGGGGAATGACCACTGATGTCACTTGGAAAGGAAGTTTTTCATAAGCTGCTCTAGGGATTTGTCTGTGGCTCTGTGCTGTTTAATATTTTTATCAATGACCTAGATGGCCTTTTTATAAGATTTGCAAATGACAAGAAACCAGGAGGACTACCTAATATTTTGGATGATAGCCAGTATCCAAAAAGCTCTCAATAGCTTAGAATGATAGATTGAATCTAATAAGATGAAATTTAATAGCAATAAATGTAAAGTCCTATTCTTGGGTTGAAAAAATGAACCCCATGAGTATAAAATGATCGAGCTATGTCTAGACGGTAATTTGCATAAAAAAGATCTGAGAGTTCCAGTGGACTGAAATCTTGATATGAATCAGCAGTAAGAGAAGGCAGTCAAAAAAAGAATATTATCTTAAACTGCATTAGGAGAATCAGTGTTTAGATAATACATTGTAAGTCTCACTATACTTAGTTAACATTTATTAAGCACCTACTATATGCCAGGCACTTGGCTAAATGTTTAAGAACACAAAGAAAGGCTAAAAATAGTCCTTTCCTTATCCCACATCTGGAATACATATTTAATTCTAAGTGCCGCATTTTAAGAAGGGCAATGATAGGCTGGAGAAACCTGACCAGGATAAAGGGACTGTACTGGAAAGGTTAGTTAACGGGAAGAAGCCAAGGATTTTAAGCTGAAAAAGAGAATTTAGGGTATCTGTGAGCACTGGAAAGATAATTATTTGAAGGGCTGACATGAAGAAAATGGATTAAACTTGCTCTTTTGGGTTCGCCTCAAGTGGCGAATGAGCATAAATGAGATAGATTTAGATTTGGTGTTAGCATAGATTTCCTAACAGTAGAGACATGCCATTGGGACATTGTTCTTTCCTCTTTGTTGGAGGTCTTCAGACAAAAACTGGATGACCCCTTATGAAGAAAGGAGTTATAGATGAAGTTCTTACTCAGCCACGGGGTGGACATAACAGTTTCTCAGGATCTTCTAACTCTGAGATTTTGTGATTTTGTGAAGCAATTAGTACATGCATAACTGTCCCTACCCTATAGATAAGGAAACTGAAGCCCAAAGATGGGGGAAGTGTTATGTGCATGGTCATCCAGTAAGAATAAGAGGGAAGAATTTAGCTCACATCCATTGACTTAGCTCCAGTGTTCATTGCTCTACACTGCATTCATTAACAAAAATTTATTGAGGACTTACAAAACCCTGAGCTGGCTATTGGGAGGAGTACCAAAAAATCCACAAAACCATCATGCCCCCAGAAAGCTCTCAGTGTTCCAAGAACAATGAGGTGCACTTAAAAGAGCTTACATAAAATGATTGTCATCAGGGGTGAGAGGAGAGGACAACTCACACCCATTCCTGCCCTTCCCAAATCTGTGATCTCTGGGTTTGAGCTTTGAGGAGGAAACATCAAGCATCAAACACATAGAACTTTTATGAGCTAAAAGAGACCATATAGGTTATCTTGCACTACTCCCTCATTTGCTACATGTTGTGATATGTGGGCTATTTTTTTTAAATGTCAAGAGGTAAAATGATAAAGTTCTGACCTAGCCTTGGACCCAGAAAGATCTGGTTTAGTATTGCCTCTGACAGACTAGCTCTGTGACTTAAGGGCAGTCACTTAACTTCTCGACACTCTAGGCAACATAAAAGTTGAAGAGAAGGCACTGAAAGTGTGAAGAGAATTTCCATACTTAGGAGTTTCCTGCACCAATGAAATTTCAGGTCCAGCATTTTTTCCTAGTCCTTGTTTGGTCAACAGATCAAAATTTGTTTCTATCTCTTTTTTTTTTTTTTGATGATTATGATAGTGTACCTGAACAAATGGTCATTTGTATTTTTTTTACACTCTTGTTCCTAAAGATAATAGGAAAAAACCCTTCGATGTGCCTTATCAATTGTTTTGGTGAGCTAGAAATCCTTTATGAGGGCATGATTTCATTAGAAAGAAAAAAAAATTCCTATCAGATTGGAATTGTCCAAGACAATTTGCTATTTTGCTGCTCAGGAATGGAAATCCTTTAAAACATAAACATGGATCCTTAAAAGTAGAAGCTTTATAAAGTGGAATGGAACTATAAAAGATCAACCCAATTTTTGCCAAAGGACAAGTAGATGCTTAAGCGTTCAATAATAGTGTCTTCCTTCCCTTGGAGAACCAGGAATAATAATTTTCATAGATAGAACATTGATATTATACTCCAAGTAGAACCTTAGGGGATGTGAATTTGTCCACAAGCAAATACCTAGCAATTACAAAGACAAACGTGAACAGACTTTCACTTGCTGAGTACTCAGAAAATCAATCAATGAGTTTACCTATACCAAAAATCAATTTTTATTAGAGTGACAATTTCTTAGACCACCTTGGAATTTTCCACAAATTTCTGTGAGGCAGAAATCTTGAAAATCGCTTGTCCACTTTACAGATAAGTAAAGTAAAGAATCTCAATATTGATCATTTTATCCAGAATTAGAGTTTGGGTTTACAGTATAAAGGATCAGATAGTATGATGCGATAGAAATGGCAATGAGATTTGAAGTCTGAAGACTAGGGTTCAGATCCTAACGTTACCACTTATTATCAGTAAATCATTCGAAAAGTAATTTTCCAATTTTGCATCTGGGTTCCACATTTCCAAGTGTAGGAGGTTTAAGTGAATGATTTCTATTATCATAATCAAATGATATAATATTTTTTAAAGAGATTAGCATGGAGCCAGACAAACAGTAGGAGCTTAATAAATGCCTGTTTCTTTCTCTTCTAAGTTTTTTTCTTGTGCTTAATCTATGATCTTAGGATAAAGACTTTATCCCGATTGCACACAATCCAGGCACCCCTATGCCATGTGGGAAACAATATAGAAATAGAAGCATACTTCACATCTGATCTAGGTTTTTATTACAGACTACTTGCTACCTGGATGTAGACTGAAGAAAGTCAATAGCAGTCATAGGATGTTGGAGTTGGAGGCTCTAGTGATCATTTAGTTCAATCATTACCTTTTATAAATAAGGCAATCGAAGACTAGAGAGGGGAAAGGGTGTTCCTTGAGGTCACATACATAGCAAGTAGCTGAGTTGGGATTTGAATCCAGGCCTTCTGACTCCACATCCAGTATCCTTTCTACTGTATCACCTTTTTCATAAGCTTGATTCATCTGAAATTCAGTTTTGACTTCTACAAAGTAGGATGATCATACTTTCTCTGGCCTGCTTCATAGAATTGCTCTAAGGTTCAACTGAATAATATCTGTGGAAATTCTTAGAAACTCACTATTTGTGTAAGTATATGATAATTTTATGATGATGACAATGATGAATATAATTATTATTATAATAAATGTTCTTATTGTTTATTCACTTTCTAGTTGTGTCAAAAGCTTTGTGACCCCATTTTGAGGTTTTCTTGGCAAAGATACTGGAGTTTTTGCCATTCTTTTTCCAGCTCATTTAAGAGATGAAGTAAACAGGGTAAAATGACTGGTCCAGGGTCATGTGGCTAATGAGTGTCTGAGTTGGGATTTTAATTCAGGTCTTCCTAACTCTAAGCTTGACACTCTATCCACAGAGCCATTTAGACACCCATGACATTATAAATACTCTACATAATTTATTTAAAATGTTTACTATTTTTGAACAATATAACCAAATTTTGAATATTTCAAAATGGGATAGGGGTTGTAGGTTGGAATAGGAGCACAGTTGGTGGATTTTAACTTATCCAAAGTAGAGGAAAGCCCAGAAAGGACTTGCGATAAGGTTAGGTAAGTTAGTGTTAGAAGGTCATAATTAGAAAGGTTGGTGGATCTAGAGAAACAATGTATGTGACCAGAAGATGAAGGACTGATCAGAAGAGGGATATGGGATCAGGAGGAAATTCCCTTTGAAAATAATGGAATTATAGGAAATACTGCACAGGACTTGGGATTTGGGGAATGATTAAGACTTCCCAAATCAAAGAGAGAAGATGTGCCCAAGATCCAGTGGAGGGGGGCAATTCTTGTCATAAAAGGACATTGTGGGAGACATAGCTAAAATGGAAAGAAAACAGTAATCCAGGTCTCCTTTGTCTACAGTTTTATACTTTGTATACCTTTGGGCCACTGTTTGGACTGCCCCTTATACTGGTACACATTTGATACCATCTTTTCCCTCTTTTTTGCCTCCCCTATCCCTGCCAACTGAAATCTCAATCTTCAAAGCTCAACTAAGATCTCTCCTCTTCTTTGTTAGCTTCCTGAATTTTCTTTTATGGAAGTTCTTTTTCTTTCCCTGCTGAATTCTCATAAAACTCTTTTACTCTTTCATGTGTCTATCACATTATTATTTGAATTATAATTGTTTATAGAATCACAGGATTTAAAGCTGTATGAAACCTTAAAGACTAGTCTGAACCCTTATTTTACAAACAAATAAATCAAGACCCACAAAATGTAGCCCGAATCTGAGGTCATGTATTTCAACTCAAAAATCCAAGGTTTTTCTCATTATATCCCACTATCTGAAATGTACTTATCTTTTCTTCCTGGTTCTTCCATGAGGACAGGACCATGTTTTCATTCTTGCATGTGCATCATTGCTTAGCACACTGCACATAGTATAAACTTAATACTACTAAGTGAAATAAATTAAAAGTTGGCAATCTGGTCTGCTTAGCTTAAGAGAAGAACAAAGGTTGGTGAGTCAGGGTCAGTATTATGAGGAGCTTTCATCCCTAATCGTGTTCTATGACTTTTCTCCTATTGCCTTTTCCTATCTCTTGTTCTTCATGTGTTTCTGGTTGTTGTCTGTGTTTCTTCCTCTTGGTCTCTTCACCTTGCCTCTTGTCCCATCTCCCATTTACTGACTCTTTGCAAGGACTCTGGACCATGTGCATTGCTTTCTTTCCATACTCATGTTTTCTTTGAATTTCTATTTGCTGACCTGCTTCTTATACTATAAATGACCTGACATCTTTTCCTGCTTGATTCTTGATTCTCCCCAACCTCCTAATAATCAGGGGCTCCTCACAACCAGATATGATTTGGTGATCTAGGATGAGAGCCCAGGGTTCTTGTTTCAGTGTAGTAAAGCTAACTTTGTGATTGCACATCACAATTGGCATTACAGTCGAATGCCTGCAATCTTTGCCAACTAATGTCTCAGAGGAGCCTGTATTCCCCACACCTGGTGCTTCCTCACATGAATTGCCATGTTCTGAGGCTTCCCTGCTAAGCTGGAGAAGGGGCCTCCTCCTGGCTACCATAGTGGGCCCTTGGTGAGCTCTTGATCTTGAGAGCCTACATCTTCCTCTTTGCTCTTGGATGTGACACTTGGGAGTTAGTTTGTCTCCAACTTTCTTAGGACAAAAGAGACTGAGCCAAATATGAAGAACTTAGTTTTGTTCTTCACAGATTAAACCATTAAAATAACCACTGGGAAATAGCCATCCTGACTGCTCTTAAAATTTGGAGAGATCTTTACTTATTATTCTTTTCCATAGCATCAAGACAATCATTGAATTCCAAGAAAAGTCATCATTTGAACCAGTGATTCTGACTTTGTTGCAGTAAATCCTCAAATGGAAAGATATTTTCAGAGTACTCAGATGTCAGCTGTCCCCTCCACCTCCCATTCCTCACTCACAGTCCCTCCATGCTTTTCTATTCTCTTCCCTGGTCAGTTGTGGATCAGAGCTTACAAATTGTTTCCTTGACCTAGAAAATGGTTGCATGGCCCAATGTACTCAAATGCTGGATTTTCAGTTAGGAAGAACTGGGTTCAAATTCTTTTTCTAAGTACTCATGAACAGATATTTCAAAACCTCAGCTTTCTACTTCTAAACTGGGAATAATAAGATCTTCAGAACCTGTGTCATTGAGTTTTTGAGAGTCTTAAATGAGATAATCTGTATAGATAAAGCAGTTGGCCAAATGATGATAATAGTGATGATGATGATGATGGTGTGGTGGTGATGCACTGTGCTAGGAGTCAGGAGCCTTGGATTCTAATCCTGGTTTGATACAGATGACCTGTGTATTCCAAGCAAGTCCTGAGACTTTTCCATTTAAAATGAGGATGGTAATATATTTATGCATCTCATTTGCAGAAATTTTCAGAATAAAATGTGATAACAATTTAAGATATTTTTTTAAAAACATTAAAATGTTATCTGGTCTTAAGGCATTCTCATTAGTTAAGGATCTCACTAGATCCTTATTCAGAATCGATACAACTGTATCTTTATTTCAGTCTAGTTCATGAATGAGTTCTAAAGACAGTGACAGTGATGAACTAGGAATTCAGATTTTTCCCCATCAATTAATCAATTAACCAATTAATCATTCAAAAAGTATTGAGGATCTGCTAATCATTCAACCAATCTAATCCAATCCAACCTGAACCAATTCAATATAATTCAGAAAGCATTTATTGAATAACCAATGCATTAGGAGCTGGGAGATTGGAAAAAACAAAAAAAAATCCAAACACCAATAAATAATCCCTGTCCTCAAGAAACTCACATTTTACCAGGGATGGGGTTACAACATGTAAATAAATAAATAGAACCATGATAATCTGAGGAGGGAGAGAGTTTCTGTGCTGGGTAATCCTTCAGGGGACACAAAGAAATTGCTGCCTTCAAAGAGTTTGTAGAACTCAGAGAGTTGGGAAGACAAGAGGTAAAAATACCAAAAGTTAGATAACAATAAAGGATTTAAATAGAAGCTAAAGACAACAATGGAAGACATGTCACAGGGCAGTGCATGATTAATCACCACGTTGGTTGTGCCAACCATAATTGCTCTGAGGAGTTGAGGGGAGGGAGAGATCAACTCCAAATGGGGGTGGTTAGACTAGGGGTCATGAAGGAGGTAGGCGTTGAGCTGGGTTTTAAAGAGCAGAGGTAGCTAGGGAGGGTGAGGAAGGCCTGAGCAAAGAGAGGAAGGCCAGAAGTTGGTTTCTGGGAAGGTGTCAAGACCAGCTTGACTGGAATGGAAGGTGGAGTGGGAAATTAGGTTGGGGAGGTGGGGTGGTGCTTCACTTCAGAGTGCCAGACCTAAGAGTTGAGAATATAACTTTTAAAGTTATTTTAAGGTAGTGGTTCCCTTCCCCTCCCTCATATTTAATTATGAATAAAATAGCACTTGAAAAAGTAGAGCTTTTGATGCCATGTGGGCTGCTTCTAAAATAGCTCACCCCAACTTCACTAGTGATTAGTATGAGGAAAGTGCAGCTTGACCCACCAGAATTATTGATATCCTTTGTATTGGAACTACGAGGCTGCAGCAAAGTTTAGCCAGTGATTTCTTGGATTCTCGGTGATAACAGGTCAGGTTCTTCTAACACTTCTTTGGGGGAAGCTCTGATATGGAGATTTCCATTCCCGAAGGCCTGGCTTGTTGAGCTGGATTATATGGGAGTCCCAGGAATGTTACATTGTTTTGTACTAAATTGTTAAAAGTTCTCCTTTCTTTGTCCATTCCCCTTTCTGAGTGAATATTTGGCCCAGACCCACTCAGGGCTGGAGGTATTAAGTACCCGATGGGGGTATTAAGTAGGGAACAACAGGCCTACATTTCTGTATTATTAGGGGAGCCCAATGCTGACCCCATCTCTCTCTGGGTGATCCTGACAAATAGAGTTGGGTGAAGATGATGACGGATGGCGTTTCCATCTCCTTGCTTCTCCTAAATATGGTCAGTGTTTACCCCAAGCCCTGTCCATAGTCCCTGTCTGCATCAACTACAGAATTCAGCTTGGCTGCCCCTGTGGCCAGGACTTTCCTGGCTCCTCCTTTGCTGGACTTAAGATAAACCCTCATTATAACTGAGATTAGCATTAGTGAGAAATAAACATTGTTTGGCGGCTACTGCAAAGACCAAACAGCATCTCCAGCATATTTATGAACAGGATATACAAAATGCTGGTTGTCATATTTTCCCCTTTTCTCATAACCCATTTCTCACAATCATCCTCAGATCCTGGGAGTATGTGGGGAAGCCAGCGGTCTGGCATGAGCCCATACTTCTTTCTGGGCACTTCATGAAATATGGTTTCTAGGGTGGGATGTTCCTTCACCAAATAACTTGGCCAATGGGTGTCTTTTGACTTTCTTCCATGAAGAGTCACCAGTGTCTCCTGCCTTGGGTGACAGCTGTTTTCATGCAGCTGCTTCCATATAGTCTGGAGCAATTAGAAAAGGGATTCACTTCTGATTTTCTCATGGAGTCTGTGTGATGTCCTCCCCTCATGCCTGTCTATGAAATGAATTAAAAAATTCATTCGAGTTCTCATAGGAAGAAACTGGATCCTTAAGGAACCTTCTCCCATCTCCCCCTCTCCTCAGAGTTGCCAAGGGCTAGGATTTCCACTTGGAACTCCTGCTTAGTGGGAAGGTTTGTAACATCTCCTAGCAGTAACAGTAAGGATCTCCCACTGACCAATGCAGATCCTAGGGGTCTGTTCATTCCAACATGGGCATAGTCTTTGCAATACATTATATTCTAAAGGCATACACATGGACCATGGACAGAAAATATTTGAGGTAAATCAGGGCAAGAGAGAGAAAAGATAATTTTACCTTGTTTGTTCAAGCATTCATCTCTTAAAATCATCTGAGCTCAGAGGGTGTTGGGGTCACCCAGAACCAGCCTTGCCCAGAAACCCAATAGGTTGTTGCTTATATAGTGTGATTTGAGGGGAGCTAGATCCCTCCTCACCCACTTGGAATGCCTCTCCTGACTAGTTGTCATGGTCCCTAAAACTCCACTATTAGAGATTTATTCCTTTGGGTTAAGCTTTGCCTTTCCAGTTCTTCTTTTAAAACACAAATACATTATAAATCTAAAATTTCCTGGTCAGAATCAATTTCACAGC